>NC_081559.1:94904712-94911725 GCF_022355385.1 Mustela nigripes
TCCCCCCCCCCCCCCACCGTCTCTCTCTCTGCTTGCCTGTCTGCCTACTTGTGATTTCTCTTTCTTTGTCAAATAAATAAAATCTTTAAAGAAAAAAAGATTTGTTTATTTATTTACTTAAGACAGAGGGTGGGGGCAGAGGGAGAGGAAGAAGCAGGAAGCCTACTCTCCGCTGAGCTTGGAGTCAGACTAGCAGCTCAATCTCACCACCCTGAGATCATGACCTAAGCCAAAATCAGGATCAACTGAGCCACCCAGGCATCCTTTGGTGGACTCTTCAGGATTTTCTATATATAATATCAACAAATAGTAACAGTTTTACTTCTTCCTTACCAATTTGCATGCCCTTTACTTTTTGTTGCCTGAGCTGTGGCTAGGACTTTCACTACTGTGTTGAATAGAAGTGGTGGACGTCCTTGTCTTGTTCCTGATCTTAGAGGAAAACCTTTCAGTTTTTCACCATTGAGTATGTTAGCTGTGGGTTTTTCTTATATGGCTCTTACTATGTTGTGGTATGTTCCTTCTAAAACCACTTTGTTGGGAGGAAAACATCCCAATTTTAAACTGGGTAAAAGATCTGAACCCACACCTCACAAGGATTATATGCAGATGGAAATAAAGCATATTAAAAGATATTCAACATTTTATGTCATGAGGGTGTTCTTAGTTGTAGTTTATCACTGCAGAAGAGTGGAAGGGATCCTTGAATTGAGGCTTGGATGATTTGGTACTTCGCTGCAACAAAACACTGTTCAGGTATTAAAAAGAAGAAGGCATCAAAATGCTGAAAGAGAGAAAACTGCCAACCGAGAATACCTGGCAGTTTCCTTCAGAATTGAGGGAAATACAGAGTTTTCCAGATAAAGAAAAGCTAAAGGAGTTCACTACCACTAGACTGGCCTTACAAGGAATGTTAAAGGGACTTCTTTAAGCTAAAAATAAAAGGGCACTAATTAGTAACAGGAAAACATAGGAAAATGTAAATCTCACTGGTAAAGGTAAATATGTACTAACAAAATAATCTAATGTTGCAGAGGTGTTGATTTAATCACTTATAAAGCTTGTGTAAAGGTTAAAAGACAAAAGCAGTATTAACAGTAACTATAATAATTTGTTAATGGATACATCAGATAAAAAGATATAAATTGGGACATCAAAGATGTAAAATTTGTGAACTAGATTTAAAATTGTAGAGCTTTAGGGGCACCTGGGTGGCTCAGTGGGTTAAAGCCTCTGCCTTCGGCTCAGGTCATGATCCCAGGGTCCTGGGATCGAGCCCCGCATCTGGCTCTCTGCTCAGCAGAGAGCCTGCTTCCTCCTCTCTCTCTGCCTGCCTCTCCACCTACTTGTGATCTCTGTCTGTCAAATAAATAAATTAAATCTTAAAAAAAAAATTGTAGAGCTTTAGAATGCATCCAAACTAAAGTTACCAAATTAAGATAGACTCTTATAAAAAGAAGGCAGCTTATATATGGAATGACCACCAAGGTATTAAGTAGAAACAAAAAAGCAAGATGTCACTGGGTAAAGTGAACAAAAGAATCTGCTCAAGTAAGTGCTTCTATAATCATCCATGATCTTTGCAAGAATATCCAAAAGAATAGGTAAAAATGGTTTCTTCTGGGATAGGTTGAATTTGATCTTTTTTTTTTTTTTAAAGATTTATTTATTTATTTGACAGAGATAGAGATCACAAGTAGGCAGAGGCAGGCAGAGAGAGGGAAGCAGGCTCCACGCTGAACAGAGAGCCCGAGGTGGGGCTCGATTCCAGCATCCTGGGATCATGACCTGAGCTGAAGGTAGAGGCTTTAACCCACTGAGCCACCCAGGCGCCCCTGAATTTGATCTTTTTGAACTATTCTAACATAATCATGTATTGATTTTTCAAAAAAACCTAAAAATTTTAGGTACTTAATAAAAGTGAGCAGTGTTTTATATTTAAAATATTTAATTTTATTCAATTTGATTGGAAAAAAGCCTTAGAATCTTCTCTTAAGCAAATACAAAGTGCGTATTTATTTTCATTAAGTTAATCTTAATTACCTGGGATATAAGTTGATGTTTTTTGGTTGGATAATAAAAATTGAGTCAGATCTGATTTCTTTCTTAGGGGAGGTCAAAATGATGGGGAAGGGTACCATATAAGGAAGAGAAATGCTTGGATGGCTGTGAATCAATGTCCTCTGGAATCTGATGGTGGTGGGATTTTTTTTTTTCATGGATATATTTTGGGAAAGTTTGTATATTAGATGACGAAAGAGAGAAAAGGCTGAAAGAGTGATTTTCCCGGGAGAATTTTGAGATTTGGGATGTGAGCAGTATTGTTTTAGAGCCAGAAGGATCTTTTCAAAATTTAACTCCAGCATGTCTTCCCCTACTTAGACATCATTGCTTTTTGACAGATAAAATTCTTTAGCTGAACTGTGACCCCACATGATTTTGCCACTTACCACATTTACCAAAAACGTCTTGCTTTCTCACCACCAGTCTCAGTGGTCTTATTTCTTGCTGTCTTTTCTCTCCTGCCATAAGATTTTTATTTATGCTGTTCCCTCTGTCTCAAATATTCTTCCCGCTCTCCTCTTCACCTCTTTCCCTTTCCCTCTCACCTCTTGCTTCCAGTCACAGCTCAAACAACATTTCATCTGAAAAGTCTCTTCCCAGTTATGATTAATTAAATTTTATTTTTACATAAAAATTAAAACTTATATAATAATTAAAATTTCTTTTTATAAACTTTCTACCTCCTATGTGCCTCTCCTTTCTAGCTCTTGTTATGGTAGCAATTTTATATTTGTTGCTTAACTGATACCTGTCTCCCTCACTAGATTATAGGCACAATTGAGGACAAGAACCTTGTTTATTTTTACATTATCCCAGCTCCTATAATGATTCTTGGCACTAAATAGGCCCTCAATAAATACTGCATAGCACCCTCTAGGTCCATCCATGTTGTCATGAGTGGCAACATTTCATTCTTTTTAATGGCTGAGTAATGTTCTATTTCATGGTGTGTGCACACCTGCATTTGTGTGTGTAATATACATAACATTTACTGTTATATATGTTATGCATATACACGCAATGGAATATTATATGTTACACATGTAATTAAATATATAGTATGTAACATATATATGTATGTACACATCCCACATCTTTTAATTTTTAATTTTTTTAATAAACATATACTATATTTTTATCCCCCGGGGTACAGGTCTGTGAATCGCCAGGTTTACACACTTCACAGCACTCACCAAAGCATATACCCTCCCCAATGTCCATAACCCCACCCCCCTTCCCCCAACCCCCCTCCCCCCAGCAACCCTCAGTTTGTTTTGTGAGATTAAGAGTCACTTATGGTTTTTAAGGGGGTAGGAGAGCACATCCCACATCTTTATCCATTTATTTACCAGTGGACACTTGGGTTACTTCCATATCTTGGTCATTGTAAATAATGGTGCAGTGAATGCAGAGGTGCATAATCTTTATTTATTTATTTATTTATTTTATTTATTTATTTTCAGTGTAACAGTATTCATTGTTTTTGCACCATACCCAGTGCTCCATGCAATCCGTGCCCTCTTCAATACCCACCACTTGGATCCCCCAACCTCCCACCCCCCACCCCTTCAAAACCCTCAGATTGTTTTTCAGAGTCCATAGTCTCTCATGGCTCACTTCCCCTTCCAATTTCCCTCAACTCCCTTCTCTTCTCCATCTCCCCTTGTCCTCTATACTATTTGTTATGCTCCACAAATAAGTGAAAACATATAATTCACTGTCTCTGCTTGACTTATTTCACTCAGCATAATCTCTTCCAGTCCTGTCCATGTTGCCACAAAAGTTGGGTATTCATCCTTTCTGATGGAGGCATAATACTCCATAAGTATATGGACTACCCATTCGTCCGTTTAAGGGCATCTTGGCTCTTTCCACAGTTTGGCGACCGTGGCCATTGCTGCTATAAACATTGGGGTACAGATGGCCCTTCTTTTCCCTACATCTGTATCTTTGGGGTAAATACCCAGTAGTGCAATTGCAGGGTCATAGGGAAGCTCTATTTTTAATTTCTTGAGGAATCTCCACACTGTTTTCCAAAGTGGCTGCACCAACTTGCATTCCCACCAACAGTGTAAGAGGGTTCCCCTTTTTCCACATCCTCTCCAACACATGTTGTTTCCTGTCTTGTTAATTTGGGCCATTCTAACTGGTGTAAGGTGGTATCTCAATATGGTTTTAATTTGAATCTCCCTGATGGCTAGTGATGATGAACATTTTTTCATGTGTCTGTTAGCCATTTATATGTCTTCATTGGAGAAGTGGCTGTTCATATCTTCTGCCCATTTTTTTTATATGATTGTTTTGTGTGTGTTGAGTTTCAGGAGTTCTTTATAGATCTTGGATATCAACCTTTTGTCTGTACTGTCATTTTCAAATATCTTCTCCCATTCTGTGGGTTGCCTCTTTGTTTTGTTGACTGTTTCCTTTGCTGTGCAGAAGCTTTTGATCTTGATGAAGTCCCAAAAGTTCATCTTCGCTTTTGTTTTCTTTGCCTTTGGAGTCATATCTTGAAAGAAGCTGCTGTGGCTGATATCGAAGAGGTTAATATCTATATTCTCCTTTAGGATTCTGATGGATTCCTGTCTCACGTCTTTTATCCATTTTGAGTTTATCTTTGTGTACGGTGTAAGAGAATGGTTGAGTTTCATTCTTCTGCATATAGCTGTCCAGTTTTCCCAGCACAGAGGTGCATAATCTTTTTGAATTAGTGTTTCCATTTTCTTCGGTAAATATGCAAAGGTGGGATTACTGGACCATATGGTATTTTTATTCTTAGTATTTTAAGGAACTTCCATACTGTTTTCCAGAGTGCCTGCACCAATTTACATTCCCACCAACAGTGCATGAGGGTTCCCTTTCCTCTACACCCTCACCAACACCTGTTATTTTTTGTCTTTTTTACTTCAGCCATTCTGACTGGTGTGATATTTCATTTTGGTTTTGGTTTTCATTTGTCTGGTAATTAGTAATGTTGAACATGTGTGTCATTGGCCACCTGTGTGTCTTTTTTTTTTTTTAAATGTCTATTCAGGTCTTCTTCCTACATGCATGCACACAAACACACACATTATTTATTTATTTGAGACAGAGAGAGTGAGCAAATTGGCAGAGGAGCAGAGGGAGAGGGAGAAGCAGACTCCATGATGAGGTCAGAGCCAGTCACGTGGCTCAATCTCAGGACCCTCAGATCATGACCTGAGCCTAAACCAAGGGTCTGCCACTTAACTGACTGAACTACCCAAATGTGCCTGTATCAGATTGAATTTATGTGTGTATGTGTGACATAATTTCCTTTTCTTATAGATAAATCTTTTATCCAATTGCTGTTGGAGTTTTTCCTATGTTCGATGTGGGAAATGGCTCTAATCTTGTAGCATTATTTTTAATGGCAAATATTGGAAATTATATATAATGTCCAAATATAGGAGATTGATGGACAAAGTGTGATACACACATACATACAGATACCTGAGAATCAACCTTGATTTCTTTCTTTTCTTTCTGTTGGTTCTATCTACAACCACATCCCATTTTATTAGTTTGCCCAAGTCACCATTTCTTGCTTTGTCTCCCTGCTACCTTTCTTACGCCCTTAAATAATTGTCACAGTTGCTAATTTTTTTTCTTTTTTTAACACATAAGTCAGACCATTTCACAGACCTATTTCTATAACTCCAATGGCTTCCTGGGAAACTAAATATAAAATCTGAACTCTTCCCTATGACCTAGTTATCTAGCTATCTTTTCAGCTTCACTTCCTACCTCTTTCCTCCTTGCTCACAAAACTGCCATAAGCTCTTTCCTGCCTCAGAGGTTTTTCACTTTGCCTGGAAATCTCTTTCTCATGGCTCTTGGCGTTCTACCATTTAAGTCTTAAAGCCCTGTCTAAAGAGGGCCCACAATTTAATGTTTTCTCCCCCATCCTTCCTCTAGTCACCCTATACAGTTCCCTGTTTTAATTTCTTTATAGTGTTTGTTAGCATAAGAAAAAAATTTCCTTCCTTCATTCCCTCCTGCTTTCCTTCCTTCCTTCTCTGTCTCCATTCCTCCTTTTACTGTTCTCTCTCCTTTGTTGACTTGTGCATCTTATTCTCCAGATTTTAAGTGTCATCAGAGAAGGACTTTTGTGCTTCTTGTTTACTTTCGTATCCCTACTTCTCCAGCTCTGACAGATCATATAAACAGTCTGTGTGTATGAATATCCTTGTTTGTATCTATTTAATGTATCTTTATTTGTCTGTGATATTGAGTAAGGGTTACTGTTCATAATAAAACAGTGATTAAACACTACATTAAAAGTATTCAAATGTAGGATATATGAAAAAGAACAGACATTTCCCCCCAAAGAATGGGGAAGGAAAAAGGAAAAACATATGCTTCATGTTGCCATTTTGCTCAACTTTTGTTTTTCTTTTGAAGCAGATTGTAGTAGTAAGCAGAATGGTGGGTGGGTAATGTCCTAGAAAGCAACAGGAGGAGCAGGAAAGAGAGAGAATACTGAACTAAATAAAGCAAAAATAATGGGATAGGTATAGTTTAGCAAGTTAGATCACCTAAAATTCTTGCCAATACTCAACCCTTGGTTTTCTGGACTAATAAGATGGAAAAGAACTATGAATGAGTTTAAAGCAAGAGGATCACTTTGAAAAATTGTATTTGGTTTTAGAATTCAGCCAGAGGTATATGATCCACAGATGTTCATTACCCCTCCCAGGACCAACTTCATTTTCAGCAGCCTGGGTAGGACAACCATAAATGAACTCAGTAGAACATAGCTACCCTGGTATTTCCTTGCGCAATCTCTGTAACTAGCTTTATACATTTTGCTCAGTATTTTAAACTAAAAGAGCTTCTGGTAAAAGTAAATTACAGACTGGAACTTTTCTCCAGAATAAGTAAGTTCTCATTCAGTCTGAAAGCCCTGTTCTTTTTTTTTTTTTTTTTTTTTT
>NC_081559.1:94914725-94930886 GCF_022355385.1 Mustela nigripes
TTTCCCACCTCCCACTTAGGCTTGTCCATCCTTAGAGACTCAGCCCAAATTCTGTGAAGATCTGTTCAAGTTTGAATCCAGATGAATTTTTCTTACCGAAACTTCTGCGCCTCCCATTGTATTGCTTAGTTATTATTCCATGAACATGTGTCTTGCCTCTTTAATTGGAATATAAGCTCTCTAGAGGTTATGTAACATGTATATCACTTATTTTTTTGGATTATAAAGCATTCCTGGCCCCGTTGTGGGCTAATGGAATAAAAATGGATAAAAAATGTTTTTTGGGGGCCCTCCCTATATATTTACATATACCTGCTCAAAGTAGAGAACCCACTTCAGCCCTCCAGAATGAGTCTGGTCTTTCTACATATAAATCATTAATGACCTTTACTTTTTAATTTCTGACATGAATTTAAAAAGTTCTGGGAATATCATTTTTGATTTGCACATGAAATAATGTGCTGTTTTTCAGAATGAAAACATTCTGAGAGTCATTTTTGTTATGAATAATTTAGAACATTTGTGGATATTCTATTTCTGGGTAAAATAGCACAAAATAAGATTTTAGTAATGCATGTGTGATATATAGTTAAAAACAAAAAATATCTTCTTGAATGTTTGCCTTTGTAGTAAATTCAGTCACTCAAATTGTTTTCTCTCAAGGCCCAAAAATGCTAGGGCATTGCCAGCTTTGAGTTTATCCTGCAAAAGAAAAGAGAGGTTTTAAAGTATTACTTAATGGTTATTTCAAAATACTTTACTGAATGTCTTTAAAAGATGAATTTTTAAAAGATGAATTTCCCAATGTGAGAGAAAAATATTAGTAGGTTAAACAATGAACATTCTTTTTTTAAAAAGATTTTTATTTATTTATTTGACAGAGATCACAAGTAGGCAGAGAGGCAGGCAGAGAGGGAGAGGGGGAAGCAGGATCCCTACTTAGTAGAGAGCCTGATGTGGGGCTCAATCCCAGGACCCTGGGATCATGACCTGAGCTGAAGGCACAGTGTTTAATCCACTGAGCCATCCAGGCACCTCTAAACAAGAAATCTCTTGATCCCTGTTCTGCCTCACTATTTAAAATCTAAGTTTGTGACTTGGTCATGGGAAGAAAGGACAATTAGAAGGGGGAAAGCCCCCTTAGGGAAAAATGCCCTTCTTTAGAAACCTCTGTAGGACTCTCTAATGGGTTTCAAGGACTATTTAGAGACAAATACAGTTGACCCTTGAACAACACAGGTTTGAACTGTGCAGGTCCACTTACATGTGGATATTTTCTTTCTTTCTTTTTTTTTTTTTTTTAAAGATTTTATTTATTTATTTGACAGAGAGAGATCACAAGTAGATGGAAAGGCAAGTAGAGAGAGAGAGAGGGAAGCAGGCTCCCTGCCGAGCAGAGAGCCCGATGCGGGACTCGATCCCAGGACCCTGAGATCATGACCTGAGCCGAAGGCAGCGGCTTAACCCACTGAGCCACCCAGGCGCCCCACATGTGATATTTTCAATAAATATATTGGAAAATTCTTCAGAGATTCATGACAATTTGAAAAAAACTCACAAACTGTGTAGCCTAGAATTACTGAAAAAATTGTAGAAGGTTAGGTATTGAAAGAATACAGTATATGATACAAGTAAGATACAAAATACAATAAGATACAAAATTTATGTTATCAGTAAGGCTTTTTGGTTGGTCAGTGGCAAGCTATTAGTAGTTAAGTATTTGGGGAGCCAAAAGTTATATGTGGATTTTGATAAAAGGGTCAACACTACTAACTCTGTGTTGTTCAAGGTCAACTTAATAGAGAAAAGGTACAGGTTAGGTCTGTGGGACAGGTGAGCTAGAAATAGTGCCCAGAAGTCATCTAGACATCCTCCAGTTTTTAGACATAGGTGTTGTCCCTTCACATGGCCTGAACAAAAGGTATTTTAGTTTGGCACAAGAGAAGTGGTAGATGAAGCACCTCAGAATATGCAAATATGTAAATTTGTAGATTTCAGATGAAAAAAGGCCTGCCAAATTTTTCTTCAGTTTCTTTCCAGTTATAGATTAGGTCAGCCCTACAGAAAGAACTCCTGTGAGCTGGGGCACCTGGGTGGCTCAGTTGGTTAAGCCTGTGCCTTCACCTCAGGTCATGATCCTGGAGTCCCCAGATGGAGCTGCGTATTGAGCCCCCCTGCTGGGGGGGGGGTTTCTGCAGCTCCCTCTGCCTGTCCCCTGCTCATGTGCACATGCTTCCTCCCCACCAAAGAAATAAATAAAACCTTAAAAAAAAATACTGTGAGTTAAGGAGATCACTTCTAGATATATGTCCAGCTTGCAAAGGGCCCCATGTAGGTGAGAGTAGAAGCAAACATGCATAGGGTATCTGTGGATATTAATGCTTCTCTATATATTTTGATCACTTCAGGGTTCTTACACAGTCTTGGACAGTGAGGGATTTGAGGCAGGGACCTCTTACTCAGGGTTCTTCCCTGATCCACATTTGTGCCATCCCCATCTTAAAGGGAAGATTTAGAAGAGAAAACTGTTTACTTTTAAAAATAGGTTGGTACCAACTATCATTTGAAGAAGGTACATTATTGCATGTCGGATTTGGTGTTGGGTCCATGTGCTATAATCTAACAGGTAATATTGCCTTTGGCAAATCACCCAGCACCTAAATCTTCCTCTGCATTTACATGGTGGAATGCATCTTCCTGTCTACCTCCCAGTGCTGATGTGGTCATCAAATGGGTGACCACAAATTATGTGGCTCAAAATTCAAAGGTTGTAGATGCTTCCTTTCACTACTGCCATCCAACCAGTACTTTTTCTTCCCAGAGTTACCAGTTTCTTGTCTTCTTTCCCAGAGATATTTTATGCATATATAAGCAAATACTTATATTTAGGTATATGGACTTTTTTTCACAAGTGGACAGTGTATTAAACACAAATGGAAGTACATTGTATTCGTTGTTTTGTACCTTGCTTTTTAAACTTAAGATACTTTCAGAATTGATTTTGAATTTTTTATGGGTATATACATTCCATTATATGGATATATTATTTATTTAACTGTTATCCTGTAGATTGTTTCAGTATTTTATTATAAATAATTTTATAGTAACCTTATATAGAATATCATGAATTTGTGAGCGTAATGTTTTCATTTTTTATAATTTGACCTTAAAAGTCATAAGCACATAAAATAAAGAACTAGAGGCACAAAATAATAATAATTATCTGGTAAAGGTCAAATCAGGAGACTTAAGGTAATTTGGTTTCAGTTTAATTTTGGTTAAGGGAACTTGGATTCTAGTTTAGAAGGAAGCCAGGAATTATGCAAAAGGATTATGACTGAGACTTTAAAAAAAAAAAAAAGGTTATTTATTTGAAAGATAGAGGGAGCATGAGCATGGAGAGGGAAGTGGAGAGGGAGAGGGAGAAACATACTCCTTGCTGAGTGGGGGGCCCGTGAGCAGAGCTCAATCTTAGGACCTCTGAGTCACTGAGCAGAAGGCAGACGTTTAACTGACTGAGCCACCCAGGCGCCCTATGACTGAGACTTTTATAAGATTCATTAAGAGTTTATATGTCCCTGTGTCTTCATCTTGGGCCACCCTTGACCTCAGTTGTGATTTGCAGTGAATTCCTGAGGAAGAACTTGTTTTATTGTGGGGTACGGGTGGGATGGGAGGGAGTGACAAAGGAGAGGGGATCTGAGGACATGGATTCTGATTTTATTTTATTTTATTTATTTATTTAAAGATTTTATTTATTTATCAGAGTAGGGGGGGGAGAGCAAGCACAGGCAGACAGAATGGCAGGCAGAGGCAGAGGGAGAAGCAGGCTCCCCACTGAGCAAGGAGCCCGATGTGGGACTCGATCCCAGGACGCTGGGATTATGACATGAGCCAAAGGCAGCTGCTCAACCAACTGAGCCACCCAGGCGTCCCTGGATTCTGATTTTAAACTCATGTTGGTTCATAAGCTGAAGGGGAAGAATAGGCAGTGGCAGCATTATAGTACATTTTAGTATCATTTACCCACACTAAAAATCAAATGCCAAAATTTAAAAATCGTTACTTGAGAGTTCTGGTTCTTTGAGTATTTGTTAATCAAGACTTTAATCTCAATATCTAAATAACCAGAATCATTACAATTTTTGAAATTGGTAGATTTGTTACAGAAATGTTAAAGAAAAACTTAGACATCTTTCTTGTTTATCTAACATACAAGCATAAATACTATGATATGCTTCTCTACAGTTTCTGTTTTTGGCTCTATGAATTTAGTTGTACTAGAACTTTCAGCTTTTAAAAAATAATTTAAAAAATTTAATTCCAGTGTAGTTAACATAAAGTTAGTTTCAGGTACAATGTAGTGATTCAGTTGTTCCACTCAGTGCTCTCAAGATAAATATACTCTTAATCCCCACCACCTATTTCACCCATCCCTCCAACCATCTTCCCTCTGGGAACCATCTATTCTCTATAGTTAAGAGTCTTTTTCTTGGTTCATCTTATGTTTTCTCTTTTGTTTGTTTTGTTTCTTAAATTTCTCATTTGCGTGAAATCATACGGTATTTGTCTTTCTCTGACCAGCTTATTTCACTTAGCTTTATACTCTGTAGCTGCAGCTGTGTCACTGGAAATGGCAAGATTTCATTCTTTTTTATGGCTGAGTAATATTCCATTGTATATATACACCACATCTTCCTTTGCCCTTTAATATTTCCACTATTTCTAGTAGCAATTCTAGGAATATTAAGCATAATGTTTCCCTTGTTCTTTGTTGTCATATTTGAAAGTACTCTAAGACCAAAGAATTGAGTGGAAAAACTCAGGAAGAAAACCATGAAGCAAAAGACGTATACCTTTGTTTCTGCATCAAATTCTTCTATGGACTCTATCAATTTCCCAGGTTCCAGCTCCCCTAGTGGAAAGGGGTAATCAGTTCCCAAAATGACTTTATCCTGAAAAAAAAATTTTTAACTGTAACTTGATGAAGGATCAAAGAACCTTCCCTAAATATAATTATATTTACTTATTACAAGCACTCCTATGATAAGATAACAAATCCTTTCAGTTAAGAGAAACAAACTGATCTAAAATGTTTGATTTAATGGATTCAAAGCATATTTTGACATTTTCTCCAGCAGGTGTCGCTATTGGGTTTCTTAAAGTTGCGAATCCACCTGCCCCCTTCCTTCCTCTTTTGAGTAACTGAAATATGTAAGAAGTAAGCATCTATTTAATAAAACATGCTGATATCTGCAGATGAAATTAAGGATTCTATATTTCTTAGAATGACACACTGCAATTGATCCCATAATTTTTTTTCGGTTTTATTTATTTATTTGATGGGGGGAGGAGAGAGGACTCATGAGCCTTGGGGAGGGGCAGAGGGAGAGGGAGAAGCAGACTCCCTGCTGAGCAGAGAGCCCAGTGTGGCTCTACACTCAATGTGGGGCTCAAACTGAGACCAAGAGTTGCACACTCCATGGACTGAGCCGACCAGGTGCCCCTGATCACGTAATTTTTGAAAACATGCTGCAGTTGAAAAGGGGAAAAAAAAAAACAAACAACTGGATGAGAAGTAAAGACAAACAAAAAACAATCCCCAAAGAATTCTAATCTCTACAAACTGAATAGTTGTCTTTCTTTTTTAATGTTGTCACTTTGAATCTCCGTTTGACACTTTGTACAACAAAGCAGTACAGGCTTGTCCATCAACAAATATATAAAGCAGTATGTCAGTCAGTATGTTAGAATCTAATTATCCTGGTCAACCAAACAGAAATGGTCCCTGTCCTCAGAGAACTCATAATGTAATAAGTAAGAGAGATATTAAATCAGTAATGGCAATCTATCAAAATAAAATAAAAACATTTTTTAAAAGATATTTATTTGACAGAGAGAGAGAGATCACAAGTAGGCAGAGAGGCAGGCAGAGGGAGAGGGGGAAGCAGGCTCCCTGCTGAGCAGAGAGCCCATGCGGGGCTCCATCCCAAGACTATGAGATCATGACCTGAGCTGAAGGCAGATGCTTAACCCACTGAGACAGCCAGGTGCCCCAATAAAAACATTTTCAACCAGAAATTTTACTTCTAGAAAAATGTTCCACTAATACACATGTAATAGAAATATACACAAGGAAATTAATTGCAACATTATTTGTACCAGCAAAAGACTAGCAAACTAAATATAGTATATCTAAACAAGAGGAATGAGGAATACTTACATATGTATTGGAATAATCACTAAGTTATATTGTAAAGAGGAATAATGTTGAGGTTTTATAGTAAAGAGAAAAAGTCTACGACAGTGTATCTGCTATGATTGTATTTCTGTTTTTAACAAGGGACCTATAGACAAAGAAATATACTTTTGTATGTATACAGTCTATTTCAGGAATGGTACTCATGAAACAAATAACATTAGTTGCCTCTGAAAAGAAGATTAGGATTTGGAGATGGAGGAGATCCCTGCCTCCCTTTAAGAAATGTAATTCATGGGGCGCCTGGATGGCTCAGTTGTTTGGGTGTCTGCCTTTGGATCAGTTGGTGATCCCAGGGTCCTGGGATTGAGCCCCACATCAGGGTCCCTGCTCAGCAGGTAGAGTCTCCTTCTCCCTCTCTCTCTGCCCCTCCCCTGCTCTCTCTTTCTCTGTCAAATAAATAAATAAAATCTTAAAAAAATAACTCATGTAACTTAAAATTTAGCCTTCTGAATGTATAATTCAGTGCATTTTAGTGTATTTATGAATTTGTGTAATAATTCCCACCATCTTATTCCAGAACATTTTTATCACACCAAAGTTGATCCCATACCCATTAGCAGGCACTCCCCATTCCCTCCTTCCTCCCTTCCTAGTGTAAACCATTTTATCCTCTGTGTCTATGGAATTGCCAATATTCCAATGTATAGATGTACCATATTTTGCTTATCCCTTAGCAGGTGATGGACACGTGGGTTGTTTCTACTTTTTGACTTTTATGATAATGTTGCTCTGAACATCTTTTAAAATTAACATATAGTATATTATTAGTTTCAGAGGTAGACTTCAGTGATTCATCAGTTGTATATAACACCTAGTGTTATATATATATATATAAAATATATATATCATATATATATATCATTACATCACGTGCGCTCCTTAATGTCTGTCACGCGCTTACCCCATTCCCCCACCCACCTCTCCTCCAGCAACCCTCAGTTTGTTTCCTATAGGTAAGAGTCTCTTACAGTTTGTTTCCCTCTCTGATTTTGGGTTATTTTATTTTTCCCTCTCTTCCTTATAATCCTCTTTTATTTCTTAAATCTCACATGTGAGTGAAATTATGATAATTGTTTTTCTCTGGTTGACTTATTTCACTTAGCATAATACCTGAACATTTTTATACAAGTTTTTACCATGAGCATGTTTTCACTTCTCTTGGATATATACACTTAGGAGTGGAATTGTTGAGTCATATGGTAAGTCCATTTCCACCAGAAATGCATAAGGGTTCCAGTTTCTCCAAACCCTCATCAGTTCTTGTTATTATTCATCTTTTTGATTAAAGCCATCATAGTAGGTATAAAGGAGTATTTCTCTGCGGTTTTCTAGTGACTAAATACGTTGAACATCTTTTCATGCATTCATTGGCCATTTTTGTCTTTGGAGAAATACCTATTCTGATCCTTTGTGTCTATTCAAGCCCATGTATTTACTTTTTTTTTTTTTTTAAGATTTTATTTATTTGTTTGACACAGAGAGACAGTGAGAGAGGGAATACAAGCAGGGGGGAGCTGGAGAGGGAGAAGCAGGCTGAGCAAGGTGTCTGACTCCTAGCTTGATCCCAGGATGCTGGGATCATAACCTCAGCTGAAGGCAGATGCTTAACTGCTGAGCCACCCAGGCGGCCAAAACCCCTGTATTTTCTTTTTATAGTTAGATTGTAAGAATTTTAAAATATTTTCTGAATATTAGAGATTTATCAGACATAAATTTATAAATATTTTCTTCTGTGTGGGTTGTCTTTTCACTTTACTAGACATATATTTGAAGTACAAAAGTTTCATTTTGATGAAGTCTAGTTTATCTGATTTTTTCCTTTAGTTGCTTATATTTTTGGCATCATATTTAAGAAATTATTTCCTAAACCAAGGTCACAAAGATTTACAACTATATTTTCTTTGAAGCGTTTGTAGTTTTAGCTCTTCCATTTAGGTCTTTGTTCTATTGGGGTTTATTTTATTTTATTAAAGATTTTTATTTATTTATTTGAGAGAGAGACAAAGAGAGCACAAGTAGGGGGAACAGCAGAGTCAGAGGCACAAGCAGACTCTCTGCTGAGCAGGGAGCCTGATGCGGGACTTGATCCCAGGGCCCTGATATGATGACCTGAGCTGAAGTCAGATGTCTGACTGACAAAGCCACCCAGAGGCCCCTGTTGGAGTTTATTCATTTTATTTATTTATTTATTTATTTATTTATTATTTAAAAAAAAGATTTTATTTATTTATTTGTCAGAGAGAGAGAGAGGGAGAACACGAGCAGGCAGAGTGGCAGGCAGAGGCAGAGAGAAGCAGGCTCCCTGCTGAGGAAGGAGCCGGATGCGGGACTCGATCCCAGGATCCTGGGATCATGACCTGAGCCGAAGGTAGCGGCTCAACCGACTGAGCCACCCAGGCATCCCTGGAGTTTATTTTTATGTAGTGTGTACATAAGGGGCACAATTTAAATTTTTTGCATGTGGATATCCGGTTGTGTCAAAAGACTATTCTTCCCTCATTTAATTGTATTGGCACTTGTCTTCAAAATGTCTCTTATGCTAGTACTACACAGTTTTGACTGTGGTAGCTGCATAGAATGTTTTGAAATTGGAAGTGTGAATCCTTCAAATTTGTCCCTCTTTTTCATATTGTTTTGGTTATTCTGGGTCCATTGGCTTGTCAATTCCTGCCACCCGCCCCCCCCCCCCCGCCCCCCGCCCCCAAAGGCCCCTGTTTTTTTTTTTTTGGATAGGGATTACATTGAATCTTTTAGGTCAAATCAGCACTTCCATACATCACCTAGTGCTCCTAACAGGTGCACTCCTTAATGAACATGGGATGTCTTTTCATTTATTTAGGTCTTCTGTAGTTTTCTTCAACAATGTTTTATAGTTTAGTGTCCAAGTCTGGCATTTCTTCAGTTGGATTTATTCCTAAGTATTTTATTCTTTTTGATACTATTATAAATGGAATTTCCCCCTCAATTTCATGTATGGATTATTCATTGCTAGTTTATTGAAATACAATTATTTTTAAAAAAGATTTATTTATTTATTTGAGAGAGATAGGGAAAGGGGCAGAGGGAGAGGGAGAGAGAAACTCAAGTAGACTCTGTGCTGAGTGCGGAGCCCATTGTAGGGCCCGATCCCACAACTCTGAGATCAGATTTGAGCCAAAACCATGAGTTGAAAGCTTTAACTGTGCCACTCATACACCCCTGAAATACAATTAATTTTTATATACTTGTCTGTTACCTACAACCTTGCTGAATCTGTTTATTAGCCGTAATAATTTATTTGTGGATTCTTTAGGATTTTCTATATATAAGTTCATGTCATCTGAAATAATTTTGCATCTTCCTTTCTAATCTGGATGCCTTTCATTTATTTTTCTTCCTTAATTGTCCTGGCTAGAATCTCCAGTACAATATTGAATGGAAGTGGTGAGAACAGAACCTTTCAGTTCACCATTAAGTTTGTTAATGTTAGTTGGGGATTTTTCACAGATGCGCTGTATCAGATTGAGGAAGCTCTCCTACTAGTTGCTGAGTGTTTTTTATTATGAAGTACTTTGTTGAGTACTTTTCCTGCACCTATTGAGATGACTGTGTTGTTTTTGTCCTTTATTAATATGGTATATTATATTAATTTTTGTGTGTGTGTTGAAAAACTTGCATTCCTGGGATAAACCTCAGTAGGTCATGGTATATACTTCTTTTTACACATTGCTGGATTGAGTTTAATAAATATCACTGGGGGAGAGCCCCTGGGTGGCTCATTCGGTCAAGTGTCTGCCTTTTGCTCAGGTCATGATCTTGGGGTTCTGGGATCGAGCCGTAAGTTGGGCTCCCTGCTCAGTGGTGAGCCTGCTTCTCCTTCTTCTGCTTCTCTACCTCATGCTCTCTCTCCCAAATAAATAAATAAGTGAAACCTTAAAGAAAATAAAATTACCAATTTAACCTCTTTACTTGTTAGAGGTCTATTCAGATATTCTTTTTCCCTTGAATCAGTTTCTGTCATCTTCCTAGGAATTTCATTTCATTTAGCTTATCTAATTTGTTAGTGTACAATTGCTCATTGTTTCTTCTTATAATTCTTTTTATTTCTTTAAGATCTATAGTAATGTCCTCCTCTTTCAATTCCAATTTTAGTAATTTGAATCTTCTCTCTTTCTTGATCAGTTTAGCTAAAGGTTTGCCATGTGAGCTTATCTCAACCAAATTTTGGTTTTGTGATTTTCTCTATTTTTCTATTCTCTATTTTTTTCATATCTGCTCTGATATTTATGATTTCCTTCCACATGCTCACTTTGGGTTTAGTTTGCTTTCCTTTTTTTAGTTTCTTAAGGTGCAAGCCTAGGCTATTGAGTTGAGATTTTTCTTCCTTTCACTATAGGTATTTTGCAGCTATAAATTCCCCACTAAGTACTGCTTTAATAGCAGCACTTCATGAATTTTGGAATATTATGTTTTATATTGTATTTGTCTTAAATATTTTCTAATTTTCCTTGTGATTTCTTTTCTTTCTAGTGTCCTTTTATTTCAGCCTACAGGTATGCTCTTTAGCATTTCTTGTATAGCATGTCTACTAATGATGAATTCTCTTTGTTTTTGTTTATTTTGAAACATTTTCATCTCTCTTCATTCTTGGAGGATACTTTTGCTGGATCTAGAGTTCCTGATTTACAGTTTTTTTTCTTTCAGTGCTCTAAATATGTTTTCCACTGCCTTCATGGCTTCTGATGAGAGCTAAGGATAGAGCCATAGAGAACATCAACATTGCAGGTGGAATGGTTGCAGAAATGGAGCGTAGAGGGAAGTCCCCACAAAAGAGGTAGAGAAAATGATTGAGGTGGAAGGAAAGCCAGAAAAAAGTGGTATTAAAAAAAAAATGCAGGGGTGCCTGGATGACTCAGTCATTAAGCATCTGCCTTCAACTCAGGTCATGATCCCAGGGCCTGGAATTAAGCCCTATGTCAGGCTCCCTGCTCTGCAAAGAGCCTGCTTCTCCCTCTCCCACTCCCCATGTTTGTGTTCCCTTTCTCGCCGTCTCTCTTTCTGTCAAATAAATAAATAAAAATATTTCAAAAAAAGAAAAATGCAAAGAGAGATATTTAAAGTTTTTACTAAGTAATGCTTTAGAGAGCATAAAAAAGGTAAGCACTGAAGTTTGTCTATTGGTTATGCCATCCTTATTAAGTACACATCCAGTGGAGTGACAGGGAGAAAAACAGCTGAATTGTATGAAAAATAAATGAATAGTGAAAAAATGGCAAGTGTCTCTTAGCTTGGGGGCCCCTCTTCTCTTTTATTGCTGTTCTATTTGTGCTACTTAGGCAGTCTTGTCTGTAAACAAAGATCTAGCTCCTAAGCCTTGAGTCTTGAGTATAGGTCTTCCTGCTGGACTTCGCGCCTCAGCTACCTCAATGGCAATTAAAACTCAATGTTACCTAATATTGAAGTCCTGATCTTAATATTTATTCTGCATCATGTTCATTCTCATTCTCTCTCTTGTTCTCATTTTCCCACACTCTTACTCTCTTTCCCATCCCTGTCCACTTGTATCCTGGATATCTTCTGTTTGCTTCTCTAGATCCACTCTCCATTCTTCTTTAGTGTTTGTCCCCTGGAGACTGACCAATGTGAACTATGCAAATACTCCCTTATCTTAGGCTTCTAGTTGAGTTTGGCTAATAGGTAACATGGGTGGCAGACTGGAGAGTAGAGGGAAAGTGTTTATGTTTCAGGTCCCTTCCTGTGGAGTTATTCAGCTTAGCTCTACCTCAAAGTCTCTGCTCTTGTTATACAGATCCTTTCACAGAGTCCTGTCTTGAAGTTTTGGTCTAGAATGGAAATGGAGCTTTCCATACCTTTGTAAGTACTCCATTTATTAATTTTCTTGTAGTTTTCCCAGTTCAAGCTTACCATCTTATTTTTTGCTGGAAGCCTGTTGTCACAGTGTATACTCATTATACCAAACATTATAGTTTCCTGAATTTATTGGGTTGATTGCATCCAGCCCTGAACAACTGTTTTTGATTGATTGACTGATTGATTGATTGATGTGGTGGATACCTCTTTGTTTTGCCAAAATTTCAAACTGATAGGAATGTTGCAGGGTAATTTAGGGATCTGCTATTTAACCTTCACCCAGATTCACCAATTTTTTACATTTTGCCCCCTTTGCTTTATCATTTTCATTTTATGGATAATTGTGTATATATGCTTTTTTTCTGAACTATATGTAAGGTGGAAAATCATGGCTCCTTACATCTAAACAAATTAGTTTATTACCTAAGAAACAAGAACATTTAAAAAATATAATCACAGTACAGTTCTCAAAATCAGAACAGTTAAAATTAATATAATGCTATTATATTATTCCTAGTCCATACTCAGTTTTGTCAGCTGTCCCGATAATCTTTTTTCCCAGTCTAGGATCCAGTTGATAATCACATTAAATTTAATTGCTCTGAAGTTTCTCTTAATTTAGAACACTTTTTTTTTTTGTTTGTTTACTCTTGACCTGGATTTTTTTTGAAGAGTACAGTCTAGCTATTTTATAGAATGTCCTTAAGTTTGTGTATGTCTGATTGTTCCTCATGATTACATATATTATCTGTTTTTGGTAGAAATCTTACAGAAATGATATTGTCTTTTTCAGTACATCATATTAGGGGGGCATGACACCAGTATGTCCTAGTATTGGTGATGTTTAATCATTTAGTTCAGTTGGTGCCCACCTAGTTTCTCTACTATAAAGTTATAATTTTTTCCCTTCATGATTAATAAGTAATTTGTGTGGAGACACTTTAGGATCACATAAACATCTTGTTCCTCATCAAACTTTTACCCACTGGTTTTTATCATATTTTATCAGTAATGATTTTCTAGCTCTATAATTTTTTCCACACTCTTTAATTCTAAGGAAGAGATTTTATTATATATACATGCTTCTTTATTGAAATATATATGCTCATGTATTTATTCACATATATTCTGCACCCATTTATATATATATATATATATAGATAGATAGATATCTATCTATCCATCTATCTATCTATATATCATTCTGGACTTTATTTAATTTAGTGGGTTATAACCCATTCCTGTCATTGTTTATTTTTGATGAACAGATCATAAATTTGATCAGTGTGAATACCTTCAAGTTGTTCTCTGTGTCCTCATGTTATTTCCCCACTATTTTTTTTTTTTAAAGATTTTACTTATTTATTTGACAGAGATCACAAGTAGGCAGAGAGGCAGGCAGAGAGAGAGGGGAAGGGAAGCAGGCTCCCTGCTGAGCAGAGAGCCCGATGCGGGGCTGGATCCCAGGACCCTGAAATCATGACCCAAGCCGAAGGCAGAGGCCCTAACCCACTGAGCCACCCAGGTGCCCCTTCCCACTATTTTTTAAGTACTCTCAAGCACAAGTTGTTTTTCTAGCTAATTTTGTACTTTCTCTGTTCTGAAATCAGCCATTTCTTCAAACAGCCCAGTTTCCCTATTGTGAAAAATGGTATCAGTAAACTAAGATCTGGGCAGAATGTGCAGAAAAGATTTTCAGAATTGCTGATACATAGTACTGCAAAAAGTAAAGTTAGCTAGAATTTTATATATATATAAAATTAATCTATACATTGAATGTAATCCAAGCTGAGTCCAAAATGTATAGGGATATACAAAGGACCAGAGAGCCAAAATAATCTAGAAAAAGAAAAGTAAAATTGGAGACCTGCATTAACTGACTTAAGAGCTATTATAAAGCTATAGCAGTCAAAACAATGTGGACACACACACACAAACACACATATATGTATAGAATTATATATATAATTCTATACATATATGTGTATATATTAAACATTTTATTTATTTATTTGAGAGAGAGTTTGAGAAGGGGGGGAGGGTCAGAGGGAGAAGCAGACTCCCTGCTGAGCAGGGAGCCCGATGTAGGACTCGATCCTGGGACTCCAGGATCATGACCTGAGCCAGAGACAGTTGCTTAGCCAACTGAGCCACCTAGGCACCTCTAGAATTCAGTATATTTTTAAGGTAATAATTACATAGATTAAATTATAAAATTCTTAAGTATTCAATTTGATAAGTTTTTTTCTTAATTTGGTAAGTTTTGACAAATGCATATACCTGTGTTACTCCTACCCCTATCAAGATGCAGAACATTTCCATCACCCCAGAAAGTTCTCACATGTCACTTCACTTAAGATTGTTTCTAGTTTTTGGCTGTTTTGAGTAAAGCTGCAATGAATGTTTTTGTAAAGTCTTTTTGTGGATATATGTATTCATTTCTCTTGAGTCAATATCTGGGAGTATGTAGGAGTGTGTTCCATAGCAATATACTGAAGTTTTGTTGTGCCATATCCTTTGCAATGCAGTTTTCAGTCTCTTTGTTTTTAGCACTCTAGTGATGTGTGTGGTTTATCATATTACATTTCCCCAGTGAACTAATGATGTGGAGTATCTTTATCTATTTACTTATTTTTACCATTTTAAAGAGCGTATTTCCTTTTAGTTTTTTCTTTTTTTTTCAAGTCTTATAGAGATAAATTAACATGGAACATTATGTTAGTTTAAGGTGTACAACATCATAATTTGACATATGTATATATTGGAAAATGATTACCTCTGTAAGTTTAACATGTATCACCTCACATAGTTAAAACTATTTTTTTCTGTGGTGAGAACTTTTAAGATCTACTCTCTTAGCAACTTTCAAATACACAGTATAATGTTGTTAGCTATAGTCACCATGCTGTATATTACATCTCCAGAACTTACTTATCTTACAACTGGATGCTTGTATCTTTTGACCACTTTGACTCGTTTCCCTTGGTATCTTTAAACATGTTTATTGGCTAGTTGTACATCTTTTGCAGAATGGCTATTGAAGTCTTTTGTCTATTTTTAAGTTGGGTCATTTGTTTTTTAATTACTGAGTTGTAGTAGTTCTTTATTTTAGATGTAAGTCCATTGTCATACATATATTTTATGAATATTTCTGCCATTCTGTGGCTTGCCTAGTCACTTAATTTTTCTTATAAAGAGAGAATTTAATTTGATGATGTTTAACTTGTCTTTTTAAAAATGTTTACAGTTTTCTGTGTCCTGTCCAACAAATTTCTGTTGGCTACGATGTTAAAGAGATACTCTTCTATTTTTTGTTTCTTGAAGCTTTATAGTTTTAGCTTTATGTTTAGGTATATGATCCTTCTCAAATTATATTTTGTTTATGGTGTGAGGTAGAGTCAAATTTCATCCCTCCCCCGCCCTATGACTACCTACTTGTGCCAGCCCCATTTGTGAGAGGACTTTCCTTTTCCTTTAGTTTTTTTTTTTTTTAATTTTTTATTTTTGATAAACATATATTTTTATCCCCAGGGGTACAGCATGGAGGTTCCTCAAAATGTTGAAAATAGAACTGCCCTATGACCTTTAGTTGTTTTTATACCTTTGTCAGAAATTAATTGATCATATAAAAGTGAGACCATTTCTGCACTCTTATAGTCTATTCCATCCACCTATTTGCCTGTCCTTATGCCAATACCACATTGTTTTGACTGCTATAGCTTTATAATAGCTCTTAAGTCAGTTAATGCAGGTATCCAATTTTATTTTTCTTTTTCTAGATTATTTTGGCTTTCTGGTCCTTTGTATATCCCTATACATTTTGGACTCAGCTTGGATTACATTCAATGTATAGATTAATTTTGACAGAATTGTCATTTTTTTTTTTTAAGATTTTATTTATTGGGACGCCTGGGTGGCTCAGTTGGTTAAGCAGCTGCCTTCGGCTCAGGTCATGATCCCAGCGTCCTGGGATCGAGTCCCACATCGGGCTCCTTGCTTGGTGGGGAACCTGCTTCTCCCTCTGCCTCTGCCTGCCACTCTGTCTGCCT
>NC_081559.1:94931286-94969447 GCF_022355385.1 Mustela nigripes
AAAAAAAAAAAAAAAAAAAATTGCCCTCATGTCCGCAATCTTGCTAAATTCAGTTACTAGTTTTAGCAGTTACTTTGTAGGGTTTTAAAAATTTCTGCATAGACAATAATGTCCATTTGCTAACAAAGACAATTTATTGCTTCAACTAATTTGTATGCCTTTTATTTCTTTTTTCATCTTTCTATGCTGGCTAGAATCTCTAGTACAATGTTGATTAGAAGGGGTGAGAGTGAACATCTTTGTCTCTTTCCCTATCTTAGGGAGTAAGTGTTTATTTCACCACTAGATAGGGTGATGACTCTAAGTTTTTTGATAATGCTCTTAATCAGATTGAGGGCATTCATTCCTATTCCTTAGTTTGTGAGAGTTTTTTTAAAAATCAGGAATGACTAATTAATTTTGTCAAATATCTTTTCTTCATCTATGAAATAATCATAGTGTTTATTCCATGAATATGGTAAATTACATTGATTTTAAGAAGTTAAGGCAATCTTGCATTCTTAAAATAAACCCTGCTTGTTCATGATGTATTATTTTAAATTATTGCTGAATTTGATTTACATATATATGTATGTGTGTATACATAAACATATGTTTTAGAGAGGGGAAAAGGGTGGAAGAAGAAGGGAGGAGAGAATCTTAAGCAGGCTCCATGCCCAGCACGGAGCCTGAGGCACAGGGCTTGATCTCATGACCCCGAGATCATGACCTGAGCTGAAGTCAAGAGTTGGACACTTAACCAACTGAGCCACCCAGGCGCTCCTGATTTACTAATATTTGTTAAGGATTATGCATCTTTTTCTGGAGGGATAGTGATTTGTAATTTTATTTTCTTGTGTAGTCTTTGTTAGGGTTTGGTATTAGGTTCATTCTAGCCCCTTTATGGGAATTGAGTTGGGAATTGTTTCCTTCTTTGTTTTTCTGGAAGTGTTTATATGGGATAAGCATTATTTTTTCCTTAAATGTTTGATAGACTTTACAAGTAAAACTACTTGGGCTTAGTGTTTCCTTTGTAGAAAGATTTTTGAAAACAGATTGTTTCCCTTAATACATATTAAAGTTTCGGTAAATTATGTAATTCAAAAAATTTGTCCATTTAATTTGTAAAATTTAGTGGCAGAAGATTGCTCATAATATTTTATTTTATTTTTTCATAATATTCTTTTGATATCCTTTTAATATCTGTATGATCTGTGGTTTTATCCCACTTTTAGTCCTGATGTTAGTAATCTGTGCTTTCTTTTTCTCTCTCTCTCTCTCTTTTTTTTTTTTTTGACTTGACCGATCTTTATAGGAGTTTACTTTACTGATCTCTTAAAAAGAATCCCAATTTTGGGGGTGACTGGCTGGCTCAGTCTGTTAAGCATCTGCCTTCAGCTCATGTCATGATCCCAGGGTCATGTTGGGCTCCCTGCTCAGTGGGGAGTCTACTTCTTCCTTTCCCTCTGCTCCTCCTTTTGCTTGTACTCTATCCCTCTCTTTCCCGCTTACTCTCAAAGAAATAAAATCTTTTAATCTTTAAAAAACAACAACAAGCAGGTTTTTATTATTTTTGTTAAGTAAGCTCTATATCCAATGTGGGGCTTGAACTTCTGATACCAAGATCAAGAGTTGCATTCTTTACCAACAAAGTCAGCCAGGCATCCTCAAACACCCAAATTTTGATTTATAAACTTTCTTTATTGTTTATGCTGGTTCTGATTTTTTATTTTGGCTCTTTATCATTTCTTCCTAACCGCTTACTTTTTTATTTTTTAAGATTTTATTTTTATTTATTTTCCTGAGAGAGAGAGAGAGCACAAGCACAAGCAGGGGGGAGCAGCAGGCAGAGGGAGAGGGAGAAGCAGAAGTAGGCTCCCCATGGACAGGGAGCCCAGTGTGGCACTTGATCCCAGGACCCTGGGATCATGACCAGAGCCAAAGGTAGTTGCCTAACCAACTGAACCACCCAGGCGCCCCCTCTGCTTACTTTGAGTTTAATTTTTTCTAGTTTCTTTTTCTTTTAAGATTTTATTTATTTATTTGTCAGAGAGAGAGAGAGAAAGAGAGAAAGAAAGAGAGAGAGAGCACAAGCCAGAGGAGCAGCAGGCAGAGAGAGAAGCAGCCTCCCCGAAGGGCAAGGAGCCCAGTGCGGGATTCTATCCCAAGACCTTGAGATCATGACCTGAACCAAAGGCAGATGCCTAACTGACTGACCCACCCAGGGGTTCCACCTCTTCTATTTCTTAAAGTGGAATCATAAATCATTGATTTTATACCTTCTTTTTCTAATAGATATATTTAAAGCCATACATTAAAAAAAATGAGGTATAATTGACATACAACGTTAAACAGTTGACCCTTGAATAACTGGAATTGGGGACAGGACAGTTGAAAATCTGAGTATGTGCTTTCACTCATATGTGGAACATAAGCAATAGCACAGAGGACCATAGGGGAAGAGAGGGGAACCCAAAGAGGGGGAAATGAGAGAGGGAGATAAACCATGAGAGACTCTGGGCCCCAAGAAACAATCTGGAGGTTTCAGAGGGGAAGTGGATGTGGGGAGGGGGTAACAGGATGATGGGTATTGAGGAGGGCATGTGTTGTGTTATACTTAACTAACAAATCATTGAACATTAAATCAAGGACTAATTATGTACTATACAGTGGCTAACTGAACATAATAATAAAAAAAAGTAAAAAAATACATTAAGAAAAACTAAAGCATAAGTTAGTGGTTAAGCATTCCAAAACTGGAGTCATACTGCTAGGGTTTGAATTCTGGCTCCAACCCTTACTAACTATATGTCCTTGGTAAAATTGTTTATACTTTCTGTGCTTCCCCCATCCATAAAATTATCATATTCTAGTATTTATATCCTTTGTGAAAATAAATATTTTGAAAATTAAATGAGATGGTAAATGTAAAACTTTTTGGAGAATTCCTGACCAGTAAAGAGAATCAAGGTATATATGGTATTTTTTTCCTCTCCCCTTCCCAGCTTTATTCAAGCATAATTAATAGCTAAACTAGTAATATGTTTATTTCTATTTTTTTAAAGATTTTATTTATTTATTTGACGGAGAGAAATCACAAGTAGACGGAGAGGCAGGCAGAGAGAGAGAGAGGGAAGCAGGCTCCCTGCTGAGCAGAGAGCCCGATGCGGGACTTGATCCCAGGACTCTGAGATCATGACCTGAGCCGAAGGCAACGGCTTAACCCACTGAGCCACCCGGCGCCCCTGGTAATACGTTTATTAAAAAAAAAAGAATCTGAATATAGCTTCTAACTCCCCCAGAACTTAACTATGAATAGCCTACTGTTGATGGGAAGCCTTACCAGTAACATAAACAGTGAAATAACACATATTTTGTGTGTTACATGTATTAGATACTATATTCTTACAATAAAATTAGCTAGAAAAAATGTTATTAAGAGAATCATGAAGAAAATACATTTATAGTACTATGCTACAATACCGCAAAAAATGCACGTAAAGTGGACCTGTACAGTTAAACCTGTGTTGTTCAAGGGTCAACTCTGTTTCAGGTGTGCAACATAATGATTCACTGTTGTATATATTGTGAAATGATAATCACCACAGGTATAGTTAACATCTCTCATTTATAGTTGCAAAATTCTAAATACAAATTCTAGTTACAAAATTTTGTTTTCTTGTGATGAGAACTTTGTTTGTAGTATTTTATTGCCTTGCAAAATATTTTTACAATAACGAAGTTTATTAATCTTTTTCCATGTAGTTACTAGATTTTTGAGTCATCATTCGGAAAGGTTTCCCTACTTCCAAGATATAGATGAATTACTTCATATTTTCTTCTATATACACTTGTCATTTGTCTGTTTTCCCCTCTAAAATATAAAGTGTTCCCATATATTAGCACCAGTCATGTTGTTAGAGCTTAAAAATACTTCATGAATGTGAGAATGACATTTTCTTTTTTTTTAGTCAGAAGTAATGTTTTAAACTATTACATGGAGAATTCTTGGGGACTGGAGGACAGGGAGCAGCATCAATGGAGTTTATATAAGAGAGATGGGGCAGGAGTGAGGGGGAGGCCTGCCAGACAAAGCTTCCCTCCTGACTTCTACTGCCTAATTAGAACAACTCTGCTTTTCTCTGTTTTACTTGTTTACACAATATTATAAGACCTTGTTGACCATATGTTTCCATAGGTTAAAAGCAAAGTTCCAAAACTAGAGTGTTTCTAAGGTTCCTTGTGACCATAAATTATAGATTCTTATTGATGCTAACCCATTGTTTTTCCACACTACTTGTACATTAATATCACCTAGGGAACTTTAAAAAAAGTGTTCACCTTAGAATCTACCCCAAATCAATTAAATCATCGTATCTGGGGGTGAGACCTAAAAATAACTAGTAACATTAGCATTTTTTAAAAAATCTCCCCAGATGATTCTAATGCATAAGCAGAGTTGAGAACCACTGAACTAACCCATGCTCTTGGCCTCAATTAACCTACATTATATTCATCTGAGTTAATAAGTCTGCTATTGGGCCAACAGTATAGGGACATTTGGAAAATAGTTAAAATTGAGCAATTAGATTTATACTGTAACTGAGTTTAGGATTTTAATGTGCCTTCCATAATAATGACTTTTTCCAGTTGCGGATATTAAGTAACAACTCTGATAAGATTTTTTTGCCACTGTTAACTGTGAATTGTATCTTGGGCATTAATTGGGTAATTTCACAAATTCTAATGACTCATGCATGATTACTTGATAGAGCATGAACCCAAACCTGCTTTTCCTTTAGGTTGATGGCATTACTTTTCACCCAGTTGCCCAAGCTGGAAACCTGGGAATCACGTTGGACTCCTCCTCTGTCACCTCTGCATTTCATGGGTCACTGAGCGCTTTGGATTCTACCTCTGTCATTTCTTGCACCCATCAGTTCCTCTCTACTTCCCCAGTTCCTCCCTCAACTCAGGCTCTTACCCTCCCTTCACTCAGCCAAGTATGACTTCTGTTCACCTAAAGCATCCTGCAGGTACTTTGATTCACAGTACTTCTTAAATTGCTGTGAAATAATCCCTTAATAATAATAATAATAATATCTAACATATATTAATTACTTACTATGTGTGAGGTGCTGTTCTAAGCCATTTGCATTCATTAACTCATTCTCACAGCCTTTCTATGACATGGATCCTATCATTATCCCCATTCAACAGACAAGGAAACAAAAGATGATAACTTGCTTAGAGCTGCACAGCTAGTATGTGGTGGAGCCAGGTTAGTGTCTCCATTTCAGCTAAGAAGTGGGGCAAAAACTGTCTCCAGCCCTGAGCAAAAGGCTTGGAACAGAGTGGATGTTTATTGAATTAAATTAACTGCTACTATAGTTTTCTAACTGATTTCATTCTCATTTATTTTAATCAATATCTAACACTGAGAAGGCTGTTTTATTTTATTTTTTTTAATTTTTAATTTTTTATTAACATGTAATGTATTATTAGCACCATGGATACAGGTCTGTGAATCGCCAGGTTTACATACTTAACAGCACTCACCATAGCACATACCTTCCCCTATGTCCATAACCCAGAGAAGGCTATTTTAAATAAAAATTTGATCATGCCACATTTCTCCTAAAAATCCATTAATAATTTTCTGTTGTCCAGAAGGTAAAGCTCAAATTTTCTTAGCATGGAATAAAATGCCTCCAGTAAGTGTGAGAAAAATAAGTTGTCCTGAATCTGGACCGAGGTAGAACTTTGTAATCTGGTATGACTATCTGCTCATCCTGGGAAATAATGAGCATTCTTTCTTTCTTTCTTTCTTTCTTTTTTTTTTAATTGACCTATAATTGATATATAGCATTATGTTAGTTTCAGGTGTATGACATAATGGTTTGATACTTGCATATATTATGAAACGATCACCAAGATAAATTTAGTTAACATTAATCACCGAAGGTAGTGTAGCATTCTTTTTTTTTTTTTTTTTTTAAGATTTTATTTATTTACTTGACAGAGAGAGACACAGTGAGAGAGGGAACACAAGCAGGAGGAGTGGGAGAGGGAGAAGCAGGCTTTCTGCTGAGCAGGGAGCTTGATGCGAGGCTTGATCCCAGGACCCTGGGACCATGACCTGAGCCAAACGCAGATGCTTAATGACTGAGCCACTCAGGCACCCCCATAGTATAGCATTCTTGATAAAATATTTGGTCAATTTTCTCATAGACTTTAATGATCTTAAGAGTTTCTAGGACACCCCCTCCATTGACTATTAGTTTTCAAACTAGTCTAAGACTTTTAATTAATAATACAAAGAGGCTAATTGTCCTTAACTGGATAGTTGTCTTCTTTTTTTTAATCCAGTCAATAGTAACTGTTTAACCATGTTTTCTCCTATAAAATATCTCTGCCAAGATAGATTCTTTGAGTGGGACTTTTCAGAAAGCCTCTTTTTTAAAAAAACAAGTATGAAATAAAACTCTGACATATGATTATAATAAATCTGAGAGTGGCTTTGTGTTTTGAAAGAATGAATGTTTGATTATATGAAAGAGGGAAGTCTGATTGTTACTAGCCCTGAAATATTAAATATATTTTATTTTATTTTTTGATGCAAAATGGTGGTTTATTAAAGTACTGGGACAGGACCCGTGGGGAGAAAGAGCTACTGTCTATATATATTTTAAATATGTTAAATTTTAGCTCCTGTAAGAATAAATGACATTTTGATTTATACCAGGAAAAAAAGGATTTTCCTAGGTTTTTATGAATACGTTTACATGAAATGATATAGGAAAATATATAATAAAGTTAGAGGAAGGCCATGATGGACTAACAACTCTATTTCTAGATTCTTGTATTCATTACTGTAAAAGTCCAAGGAAATACACCTGCTTATAGAAGCCCTAAAGGCCCAAAGTTATATCTACTCACATCTGTGCCAACAGCTGATCTCGTTCTGAATGCCTGCTTTGTATTCACTGGAGCTTCATTTGTTCTTATTTTTGCTTCTCTTGCTAAAGCTGTTTACAATTCTAAAACACAACATAATTTTAAAAAGTCCCTTGCTATATTACATTTGTTAACTACGTTAACATGAAATTGAAATTTAGAAATGTATTTTGCTTCCTAGTCAGGAATTCTTCCATTTTCAGTATTATGGCCTTCTTGGATATAAATACATTTTAAGGGGGGAATGTATCTGTTCCATTTTAATATGGAGAGAGTAAAGGATTTTAAAGCAGAAATGAAGACCACTCCTCTGCATTTTATCCTTCCTAGTTAAGATACTTCCCTGCTCTCCTTGCTAACTTGATTGTGGATGACTTTTGCCAAACTCCAAACTCATCATTTGGCAGTATTCAATTATTATTTAATAGCTATTGTTCACAGCTCCTCTCTACAGGAGGTTAATTATCCACTTGTGATAATTTCTGTTATGTTAATTTTTCATACCCTTTATCTATCTGTATACGTTTTATTGATACTTTCTGGTAAATTTCTGTCCATTTCTAACTTGTTAGGAATTCTGTAAGAGATAATGAAGTAGGCATAAAAAAATGGAAGTGAAGTTCTTGTTAATGAGAATTCTTGTTCAGAGGGAGAAGAGATAGTAGCAGGGAAGAGGTGGAATTCCTCAGGAAGAAGGAAGAAGATGAAGTTCCTCAAAATATGGTCCTGTATGATGAAGATTACATTCTCCATTGCTTAATACCAGTCTTCACTTGATAGAAGCTTAATAAATATTTCTTGAGTTAAAAATACTTTTTGTATTGCTATTTTTATCACCTTTTGTCTCATAACTGCAAATTGATTGTATTTTAAAGGGATTACATAGAGAATCCTGGTTAAGGAGGCAAAGGATATGGACTTGGATGACTGTTGCCCTATTTTCAAGCTCTCAGGGAATCCTAAGCTCTTGTGACATCTCAGGTTCCGAAATAACATACCTGATTCTGGTTTTCCAAAAGCTAGAACTCTCTCCTTCTTGTCGTCTTCTTGCCTGCGATCTAGGATTCTATTCCCATGGGAGCCACCATAATCATGATTTTTTAAGAATATATGTGCTAAGGATTTTAAGGATATATGTGCTAATATAACATTTGACAACAGCCACATTTTAGTAGGACTTTTCTAAAGACTCCAAACCCAAAGGAATAATTATAATGGTGGGCTTTTTAGTTACCATGGCTGCTTCTTCTGGGATTCTGGAATTATACTGTCTACCAAGACAGTGACTTTCTTTATGAGACAGTAGATAATCCTGATTGATTTCTCAGCCCCAGCACTCTGCCCTGACATACGTTTTCCTCCCCAGTGCTGGCAACACACATTCCCTATGAGGTCAAAGACTTACTGAGATGATAATAATAGTGATTAATATTCCTGCCAGGGAAAATAAATAAACTGCTCACCTGCTGTATGTATTAACTTTTTCACATTTTCAGGAAATGTTGTGAATACTGAAAGATGTGGCTTACTATTAAATTCAAATAATAGAGGAGAATTCATTTGTCTTCTAGAAAAGGAACATTTAGCTATCTTCTCATTAGCCTATTTCATCAGCAGCATATGCAGTAAATACAACATAACTCTATTATAATGTAGCTTACTATAAAAATTCTAACTTAGCAAAGATTCAGTTTGTTCTCTGAGACATAATTTCCTGGAGAAGGAGCCTGGCTTCATTCAACCAATGCACAGTAAGATTAGCTTTATATCCATGAAACCATTATACAAACTCAATTAAACAAATATTAACTCAATACCTACTATTTGTAAAGCACTAGAATAGGTGATATAAATTGCTGACATTTGTATAGTCCTTTGGCATAGTATTATACCAACTCCTCATATCAATTCTGCATGGTGTCATTTCCATTTATAGTTATGGAACCTGGGGATGAGAGGGATAAGTGACTTAATATTAAAAGTCACCTGAGCAGGAGAGGAGAAGATGGTGGTGGAGTAGGAGGAGCCTAGTTTTGCTTTATCCCATGAACACAACTAGATAACTATCACATAATTCTAAATACCCCAGAAATGGATCTAAAGGCTGACAGAAAACCTCCACAATTAAAGGGAGAGAAGAGACCACATCAAAGAAGGTGGGAAGTGCAGAGATGTGATTTAGGGGTGAAATGGTTCATGGCTCTGTGGAAGGGAGGGAGCCATGGCCATGGGGAAGGGTGAGAGAAAGAAGCACACAGGGGAATGCACTAGTAGAAGAATGTTTCCCTGAAGCCATTACCTTGGAAAATGAAAGGGACTGAATTTTGTGAGTTCTAGCAACCAGTGTGGCTTTAAGCCTGTAGTTTTAAAGGTCAGCGGACTCAGCTGGGATGGAACCTGTGGAGTACTGTGGAGGACTGTGGAGGACTGTGGAATACTGTGCTCCAGGAAACCAGGGGAAGACATCATGGAAATAGTGATCTGAAGAGTTCTGGGGGCACACAGTGGGGGAGGTTATTTGGTCTTCTTAGAGTGTATCCCTGAAAGGCAGTGTTACCTCTCTGGGAATAAAGGACCTGGCCTATGCCATTTTCCTTCCCTACCCCTGAGGATAAACACAGAGCCACCTGTGAGAAGTAGCACAGCACAGACACTGGATGCCTAACTTGCTTATACCAAACCCCTGCCCCACACACTCTGGAAGAACTTCCCTCCTCATTTATGCTTGCCTTAGTACCAGCATCAAGGCCCCTCCTCCAGAAGGGAGCACAAACCCCAGTTTATACCACATCTTATGGCCAGAGAGTTTTGCAGGGCCTCCTTCCTTCCTTCCTTCCTTCCTTCCTTCCTTCCTTCCTTCCTTCCTTCCTTCCTTCTTTCCTTTCTTCCTTCCTTTCTTTCTTTCTTTTTTTTAGATTTATTTTAGAGAGAATGAGAGTATAAGCAGGGGGAGGGCCAAAGGGAGAGGGAAAAGGAGAGAAGCAGACTCCTCACTGATGGGGAGACTGACATGGGGCTTGAAGCAGACTCCTCACTGATGGGGAGACTGACATGGGGCTTGATCCCAAGACCTGAGCCAAAATCAAGAGTTGGATGCTCAGTGAACTGAGCCACCCAGGCACCCCTGCAGGGCCTCAGTTCTAGTGGAGGTACTGACAAGTTTCTTTTCATAGGCAGACCAGAGAACACCTAGCTAAAACTTGCCACATTCAGATCAGGGACCAAACATTGCTCACACCTGGCAAGGAGAACCTTTGTAGAAGACTGGCCTGAAGGATAGAGCAGTCAGGACACAACAGTACAGTATACACAGCACACACCAGAGACACTCCCTGAAGTGCCAGGCCCTGGGCACTGCATGGCCTCTTTTTTATAAAGCCATTACTTTCAGGAGCAGGAGATATAACTGGGTTTTCTAATACAGGGAAGAAGGTAGAGACTTAGACAAAATGCAAAGGCAGAGAAATTTATCCCAAATGAAAGAACAAGATAAGGCCACAGCCAGAGATCTATATATCTATATAAAATCACTTAGATATATAGATATCTATATATCTATATACATATAGATATTCTAAATGTATTCTAAATCAGGTTTATATATATATATATACATATATATCTAGATATATGTATATACATATATATGCATATATATATTAACAATCCTGATTTAGAATTTAAAGCAACAATCTTAAGGATACTCATTAGGCTTGAGAAAAGAATAGAAGACATTAGTGAGACCCTTGCCACAGAGATAAGAGAGTTAAAAAAGAATTAGAGATCAAGAGTGCAATAAATGAGATTAGAAACATGCTGGATGCAATGAACAGCCAGCTGAAAGAAGCAGCGCAACAAATTAATGACCTAGAAGACAAAGTAATGGAAAGCAATGAAGCTGAACAAAAGAGAGAAAGAAGAACTATGCAAAATGAGAATAGATTTAGGAAACTTAGTGACTTATTCAAATGTAGTAACATTTATTTTATAGGAGTCCCACAAGAAGAGAAAATGGTACAGAAAAATTATTTGAAGAAATAGTAGCTGAAAAGTTCCCTATCCTGGGAAAGGAAAGGGACATCTAGATCCAGGAAGCTCAGAAAACTCCCATCAAAATCAACAAAAGGAGGCCAATACCAAGACATATTGTAATTAAATTTGCAAAATATAATGATAAAGACAAAACTCTTAAAAGCAGCAAGACAAAAGGAGTCATTAACTTACATGGAAACACCCTTAAGGCTAGTTGAAGATTTCTCAAGAGAAAGTTTGTAAGACAGAAGGGAATGGCATGATATGTTCAAGGTACTGAATGGGAAAAATTCACAGCCAAGGATACTCTATCCAGCAAGCCTATCATTCAGAATAGGAGAGATAAAATAGTTTCCCATAGAAACAAAAATCAAAAGATTTCTTTTTTTTTTAAAGATTTTATTTATTTATTTGAGAGAGAGCGAGAGAGAGTGAGAGAGAGCATGAGAGGGGAGAAGTTCAGAGGGAGAAGCAGACACCCCACAGAGCTGGAAGCCCAATGTGGGACTCAATCCTGGGACTGCAGGATCATGACCTGAGCCAAAGGCAGTTGCTTAACCAACTGAGCCACCCAGGTGCCCACAGAAACCAAAAGATTTCTTGACCAAAAACCAACCCTTCAAGAAATATTAAAGGGGACATTTTGAGTAGAAAGGAGATACCAACAGTAACAGTATAAAGGTAGGAAACATGAAAGCAGTAAAAATGAATATTTATGTAAAAATCAAAGAACTCACACACATGAAAAGTATATAAAATATAATAACATATACCTAAAATCAGGTGTAGAGAGGAGAAGAGAATGGGTTCAAATTTAAGCAACCATTAACTTAATGTTGACTCCTATTTGCTGAAGAGGTAATATACACACTAATGGTAACCATATATGGAAACCACTAATAAGTAAGGAAAGAAAAAACAGAAATCCAAATACATCCCTGAAGAAAATCAGCAAGCCATGGAAGAAAGACAAAAAAGGATCAGAGAAAATATTTAACAACCACCACAAAACACATAATAAAATGGCAATAAATACGTATCTATCAAAATTACTCTGAATGTAAATGGACTAAATGCTCCAATCAAAACACATATGGTGTCAGAATGAATAAAGAAACCAGACCCATCTATAAGCTAAGACTCATTTTGGTCCTTAAGCATCTGCAGATCTAAAGTGAGGGGATGGAGAAACATTTATCATGCAAATGGATGTCAAAAGAAAGCCAAAATAGTAATACTATGTCAGAGAAACTGGACTTCAAAATAAAGACTGTAACAGGAGACAAGGATGCTATAAGATAATATAGGGGACAATCCACAAAGAAATCTAAGTTGTACATATTTATGCACCTAACATGGGACCACCCAAGTAATAAAAACTATTAATAACAAACATAAAGGAACTAACTGATAATAACGATGACAATAGGGGATTTTAACATTCCGTTCATATCATTGGACAGATCATTTAAACAGAAAATCACCAAGTAAACAATGGCTTTGAATGACACACTAGATCAGATGAAGTTATATGTTTAGAGCATTCCATCCTGAAATAGTGGAACACACATTCTTTTCAAGTGCACATGGAACATTCTCCAGAGTAGATCACATACTAGGTCACAAATTAGACCTCAACAAATACAAAAAGACTGAAGTCATACTGTGCACCTTTTCTGACTTTAATGCCATGAAGCAAGAGGTCAGCCATGAGAAGAAATCTGGAAAGATCATCAATACATGGAGGTTAAATAACATGCTACTAAGAATGAATGGGCCAAAGAGGGAAAAAAAAAAAAAAAAAAAAGGAAAAAAAAAAATACAGGGTCGCCTGGGTGGCTCAGTTGTTGGGTGTCTGCCTTTGGCTTGGGTTGTGAGCCCAGGGTCCTGGGACCGAGCCCTGTGTGTTGGGCTCCCTGCTCAGTGGGGAGCTTGCTTCTCCCTCGCCTACTCCCCTTATTTGTGTTCCCTCTCTTGCTATGTCTCTCTCTGTCAAATAAGTAAATAAAATCTTTAAAAAATACACAGAAACACATGAAAATGAAAACACAACAGTCCAAAACCTTTAGGATGCAACAAAAACTGTCCTAAGAGGGCAGTATATAGCAATAACAGCTCTAACTCAAGAAGCAAGAAAAATCTCAAATAAACTACTTGACCTTACACCTAGAAGGGCTAGAAAAGGAAAAATAAATGTAGCATAAAGCCAGTAGAAGGAAGGAAATAATAAAGATTAGAGCAGAAATAAATGAAATAGAAACCTAAAAAACAGATCAGTGAAACCAGGAGCTGGTTCTTTGAAAAAAATAAATAAAATTGATAAACCCTAACCAGACTTATTAAAAAGAACAGAGAAAGGACTGAAATAAATTAAATCACGAATGAGAGGAGAAATAACAATCAATACCACAGAAATACAAATAATTATAAGAATTTTATGAAAAACTATTTGCCAACAAATTGGGCAACCTAGAAGATAGGGATAAATTCCTAAAAACATAAAACCCACCAAAACTGAAACAGAAAAGAATAGAAAACTTGAACAGACCGATAACCAGCAAAAGTATTGAATCAATAATCAAACAATTCCTCCAAAAATGAAAGTCCAGAGCCAGATGGCTTCACAGGTAAATTCTACCAAAATCTAAAGAAGAGCTAATACCTATTCTTCTCAAACTATTCCAAAAAATAGAAAAGTAAGGAAAACTTCCAAATTCATTTTATGAAGCCAACAGTATCCTGATACCAAAACCAGAAAAGGACACCACTGAAAAAGAGAACTACAAGTGAATATCCCTGATGAACATAGATGCACAAATTCTCAATAAAATACTAGCAAACTAAATCCAACAGCACATTAAAAAAATATCATTCACCATGATCAAATCGGATTTATTCCTGGCATGCAAATGTGGTTCAATATTCACAAATCAGTCAGTGTGATACAGCACATCAATAAGAGGAAGGATAAGAACTGTATGATCTATTTCAATAGCTGTAGAAAAAGCATTTGATGAAGTACAACATCCATTCATGATAAAAACCCTCAACAAAGTAGATTTAGAGGAAACATACTTCAGCATAATAAAGGCTATATATGAAAAACCCACAGCTAACATCATCCTCATTGCGGAAAAACTGAGAGCTTTTTCTTTATTATTAGAAACAAGACAGGGATGTCTACTTTCACCACAGTTATTTAACATAGTACTAGAAGTCCTAGTCACAGCAATTGGACAACTCAAAGAAATAAAAGGCATCCAAATCAGCAAGGGAGAAGTAAAACTTTCAATTTTTGCAGATGACACGATACTGTATATAGAAAACCTGAGAGACTCCACCAAAAAATTTCTAGAACTGATACACAAATTCAGTAAAGTCACAGGTTACAAAATCAGTGTATAGAAATCTTTTGGGTTTCTATGCAATAATAATGAAGCAGCGGAAAGAGAAATTAAGGAATCAATCTCCTTTATAATTGTACCCCAAACAATAAGATACCTAAAAATAGACCTAACCAAAAAGGTAAAAGATGGGTACTCTGAAAACTATAGAACAATAATGAAAGAAACTGAAGATGACACAACAATGTCTTTCCACTTTCATGGATTGGAAGAACAAGTATTATTAAAATGTCTACACTTCCCAAAGCAATCTACACATTTAATGCAACCCCTATCAAATTACCAATAGAATTTGCCACAGAACCAGAATGAATAATCCTAAGATTTGTATGGAACCACAAAAGATCCTGAATCGCCAAAGCCACCTTGAAAAAGAGAAGCAAAGCTGGAGGCATCACAATTTCTGGACTTTAAGGTATACTGCAAAGGTGTAGTGATCAGAACAATATGGTATTGGCATAAAAGTAGACACATAGATCGACGGAACAGAATAGAAAAACCCAGAAATGAACTTACAACTATATGGCTGATTAAAAAGTAAGAAAGAGGGCTCCTGGGTGGCTCAGTGGGTTGGGCCGCTGCCTTCGGCTCGGGTCATGATCTCAGGTCCTGGGATCGAGTCCCGCATCGGGCTCTCTGCTCGGCGGGGAGCCTGCTTCCTCCTATCTCTCTCTGCCTGCCTCTCTGCTTGCTTGTGATCTCTCTCTGTCGAATGAATGAATGAAATCTTAAAAAAAAAAAAAAGTAAGAAAGAATATCCAGTGTGAAAAAGACAGTCCTCAACAAACGGTGTCGGAAAAACTGGACAGCAAGATGCAAAAGAATGAAACTGGACCACTTTCTTACACTATACACAAAAATAAACTCAAAATAGATTAAAGACCTAAATGTGAGACCTGAAACCACATAAATCCTAGAGAACACAGGTAGTAACTTCTTTGATACTGGCTATAGAAACTTTTAAATTAAATTAAGTTAAGTTAACTTCTTAAAGTTGGTTCCATGCCCAATGTGGGGCTTGGACTTATGACCCCAAGATCAAGAGTCACATGCTTTATCAACTGAGCCAGGCAGGTGCCCTCACCCTCCATAGCAACTTCTTTCTAGATATGTCTCCTGAGGCAAGGGAAAGGAAATAAAAATAAACTGCTGGGACTATATCAAAATATAAGCTTCTAAAAAAAATAAAAGCTTCTTCTGCATAGCGAAGGAAACAGTCAACAAAACTAAAAGGTAACCTATGGAATGGGAGAAGGTATTTGCAAATGACATATCCAATAACGGCTATTATCCAAAACATACAAAGAACTTATAAAACTCAACACCCCCAAAATGAACAATCCAATTAAAAAATGGGCGAAGGACATGATTAGACATTTTTCCAAAGAAGACATCCAGATGACCAACAGACACATGAAAAAATGCTTAATATCACTGACCATCAGGGAAATTCAAATCAAAACTACAATGAGATATCAACTCATACCGTCAGAGACTTGGTAATTTAAGTCCTCCATTTAACTCAGTGTTTTAGAAATAGTAGGGGCTCAATAAATAGTTTTGGTATAAATATATATTTCCTTCTCTAAATGTTTATTATTCTCTTTATTTTTCTCTGTATATTCTTTGAATTTATTTACTCCTAAGGTATTATATAAATTTTTATTTATCAAAGTAATGCCTATACATAGTTAAATAATCAAATATCACTAAAATGTCTTTCTCATTAAAAAACAATCTTGTGGGGCGCTTGGGTGGCTCAGTGGGTTAAGCCTCTGCCTTCGGCTCAGGTCATGATCTCAGGGTCCTGGAATCGAGTCCTGCATCAGGCTCTCTGCTCGGCAGGGAGCCTGTTCCCCCTCCCTCTGCCTGCCTCTCTGCTTACTTGTGATCTCTCTCTGTCAAGTAAATACATAAAATCTTAAAAAACAAACAAACAAACAAAAACCCAAAAAAACCAATCCTGTGCCTATGTTCCTAACTTTTATCTTCAACTCAGTCACTTTCACGATTTTAACTTGCATCTTCTGATAATTACCTTTATTGTTCTATATAATTACCTTATTCCTATTCTTGATTTATTAGCTTTAGAGAGCATTTACTGACTTCTCATTATGGTCTTTGAGAATTTCTTTGGTACCCCAAATTCTCTCCTCCAGTTTCCCAATTGAATTAGAATTTTCATTTAAACTAGTACTTAGTATTTACCCTATTATGACTATAAATATTGTTCACTGCTGAGTCAAGTAATGTACAATGATTATCTGCCCTCGTATGGGTGTTTTTTTTCTTGGAGTTAATTATTTCCTTTTCTTTCATTTGCTTAATTTTCTATGTATATACTGCTGATTTGTTCCTAATAGCATCAATGCATCTGTTGAATTTGAATGCCTGGTAGTCATCCTTTCGAACTCACAAACCCATGAAATAAGACATCAGTTCCCTTTTTTCCCTCCAGGAGACCTTCCTTTTATACCTCTAATGATTCTCTCTTGTCTGAGTGTCATGCTGGGACTTTCCTCAGCCATTTTAGCTTGGGGGTTGTTTTTGAGAGAATTTGTTAATGTGGCTATAACAAGAACGAAGAAGCATTAATATTTTAGAGAGAATCCAAACTATTAATATATGTATTACTTCTGTGTCCTGGATTCACCAGACAGTGAGGTCACATAAAATGAGGTTGCATTTGCTTTTGATGCCCAAATTATAATAGCTCAAGCCTTCATAGTTTGAATGCAAATTCTGAGCACCACTAACTTTGCAAAGTGCCCTCTCAGTGTTTCTGAGGGTTTCTAAAAGGGGTGTGCTCACAGGAGCTCACTAACTAGTCCATCTGCTAGTTACCACAAAGCATTTGCCATGTTCTTCCTCTTTTGCTCTGAATCCCTGGCAATATGTATTTCCCTGAATTCTGTTTGATGTTTGTAGTATCCCTCACTGCTAATGGTATGTATCCCTCATAAGATGGATGTTATATTTGCCAGGGGTATTATCTCCAGATTTTATCATTTCTAAGAATACCAGGGGTACTAGGTTTGATGGAAGGTCATCAGAATGACTCTTACCCCAATTCCACGCCACTTCCCCACACCCCCTTCTCCATTGCTCAAAGTCCAGAACTCACAGTCTCTTCTAGTTTTTTTAATTTCCTCCCCATCACCCCAGTGTCCAAACCAATAATCATCAACATTCATAACCCACTGCTAAGCACCCATTTTTGCAGTAACAACATAAAAGCTAGAAGACCCAGAAGAACAGCTCAACTATATAATTTATTACCAAACCAGAATGTTTAACATCTATATTCTAGTGAGTTTCTTAAGCCAGAAAAACAGTCAGCTTTAAAATAAGATGAAGTCTCCATTTTGGAGATGGAGAAATTCTTGCAGCTTTGCAATGATGGACTTCTTTTTCTTTCTTTCTTTCTTTCTTTTTTTTTTTTTTAAGATTTTATTTATCAGAGAGAGAGGGAGAGAGAGAGAGCACAGACAGAATAGCAGGCACAGGCAGAGGGAGAAGCAGGCTCCCTGCTGAGCAAGGAGCCCGATGTGGGACTCGATACCAGGCCGCTGGGATCATGACCTGAGCCGAAAGCAGCTGCTGAGCCACCCAGGAGTCCCTGGACTTCTTTTTCTGCTAGACAAATTTTAAATGCCTTAGAGTCTACTCTCAATCTAAGCACCACATTGCAAATCTTTAAATATGTTCACATTTTTAAAGAAATTCTTATGGTTTTTTTTCCTTAGAAAAATTGGAAACCTTCTATAGATATTTGTAAATAATATGAGGGCATTGAAATAGTATATATTTCAGATTTTTTAATGATTCAAACTGGACTTTGCCCTAAAAATTGTGTAACTTATAGAGTCTGCACTTTCAAAAAATACTTAAAAGTAGAAATGCCACCAACAAGGAGATCTATGAGCAGATGACAACAAAGGAAAGACTCGTGAAGTTTAAAGTAATACCATGTTGGTCTTTTTGGACTACATGAGGGAATTGTTTTCAAAATGAAGGCTGTACCGTATTATTCCAGAAAAAACTTTCAGGTGGTTATACAGACCCTTCATCATCTTCCCCTGCCTCCCTGTCAAGTGTCATTTCCTCCTTCTTTAATGTTCCAATTTTCATTTAGTGGATGAAGACAGTTGGGTTCATAATTTACCCAATTAGTAAGAGGTAAAGCCAAGATTTTAACACAGGTCAGTTTGATTTCAAAATTGGTATCTCCTTTCCTGCTTACCGTATTGCAACTTGTCATTTTGGGTGACTACAAAGATGACCTTAAGGAAAAGAGCTGACATAAGGGAATTACCAAGGCATGTGGATTATCTGGGATCTCCCTGGGTATATATAATGGTTCTCTGGTAATACACACTGTGTTAAAGAAGGCTGTGGAGAGGGATCTCTTGTACAAGCAAATCTAATCCTAAATCTCACTGTCTCTCTTCTTTCTTCTAATGCCTTTTCATACATCCCCTTTTTGGAGAGAGGCCATGTACCTGGTTGCTGATCCTTCACTTTGCTCCCCATATGCCATGCACATGGTAGACTCAACTTACCTTTCCTATGACATCTGTTAACAGCTTGAGTGCCAGAGGATCATGAACCAAGGAGTCTGTGTAAAAGGAACCAAGGTATTTCTTTGGGTTGGTTGGATTGTCCTGGGCACACAGATCTGGGCGCATGTTGAATCCATGGGAAATTCTTCCGACTGTGAAAGGGAAGGCACCTCCTGCAAGTAAAACCCATTAGTGAGGGGCAAGTGTCAGTTGAAAAGTTTATTTTTCAATCCTCATGGTATATACAAAGAGGAGTTACTGTAGTCCAGTATTTACCAAGGATTTATTGTGTCCCAAATGCTGGGAGATGACAGAACTAATGATATGAACTCATCTATAAATTCATGTTTGAGGAATTTATCCTAAAGAAAGAATACATGTGTGAAAGATATGTGGTCAAAGTTTTCAAATGTAATGTGCTTATAATAGCAAAATACAGAGACAGCCTATGAGCTGGGAAATATCTACATAATGATGGCATATCCATAAAATGTATTGCCATGCGTGCAACCATCAAAAGTAGTGGTCGTTGTGGTATGTGTGTGTGCCCAAGAGTCAGAAACTCAATTACCCGCAGGGACCAAGCAGGAAATATAAATGAATAAAATTAGCCTATTTGTAAATAATAGAGAATGGTAGGGACTATTGCAAACTGGAGAGCTTGTAGTCTGATTAGAGGGATTTAAACAAAAACAAAACAAAGCAAAATTAAACAAAAACTATGCCAACCAAACTAACCTTGTCCACAAAAATGGAATTTAGTTCCCAACCATCATATACTTTATGACTAGAATGATGGCTGCAGGCACGTTATGGACTGAATTATGGGGTCTCTCTAAAGTGTTTAATGTTGAAGCTCTAACCCCCAATCTAACTGTATTTGGAGACAAGGGTAATTAAGGAGGTAATTTAAGGTTAAATGAAATTATAAGGTGGAACTTTAACCTGATAGGAGAAAGGAGAGGGACAGTGAGATTTGGGATTAGATTTGCTTGTACAGGAGATCCTCCCCAGCCTTCAACACAGAGTGTGTATCGCCAGAGAGCCATTATATACACCAGGGAAATCCCAGATACTCCACATGGCTGGCTGATTCCCTTAGATCAGCTCCTGTTCCTTAGGATTATCTCTCTACCCATCCAAAATGACATGTCATGTGCATAGTAAGAAAGTAAACCTCTACAATCCAGGAAGATAGGAATCACCAGAAACTAATCCTGCAGGCACTTTGTTCTTGCACTTCTAGCATCCAGAACTGTGTGAAAATGAAGTTCTATTGTTTAAGTCACCGAATCTATGATATTTTGTTATGGTAGATTGAGCTGAGTAACACAGACAGTGCCTTACCTCCATGTGCAAAACACACTTTCAGTTTAGGAAATTTCTCAAACACTCCTCCCATGATCATGGAGCAAATGGCAGTGGTGGTCTCTGCTGGCATTCCTAAAAGAGGAAATAGCCACAGGGTGTAAGGCTTGTCATCTCAAGCAAGAAGAAGCTCTCTTGGTTGGGGGAATGGCAGCTTGCTGTGATTGTCAATGCCGAGAAATGTGAGGTCCCTCTGTCCCAGCTTGGGTTGGTTGTCTAGAAGCCATTACTTTGGCAAACAGACCATTAGAAGCTTCCTATTTGCCACTTAGACTCCTGTGGAGTCATCTAATGGACAAGAGAGTCAAGGAGCCAAAGGACCTAGCTTTTGTCCTGATTCTTCCACTTCAGTGTGGATATGATGGAGCAAGAAGAGTACAGTGTCTGGTTGAAGCCTAACTCTTCTAATTTCTTGTTTCCTGTCCTTTGACAAATTATTTAATGTTCCTGAGCCTGTGCTTCTTCACCTTAAAATGGGGATCCTGCTGCCCATCTTGCAAGACTATTGTGGAGCCTTGAAAATGATGATGTTGGGAAAGGTTCTAGCCAGAACTTCACATTGGAGGTGCTCAACTCAAGTATTAGTTGCTTCCCTGTGCTTCAGCTGTAGAATGTGTTTGTTCTTGCCACTTAGTTCTCAATAAATATTAACTAAAATTATAATTCCTGCCAAATCTTTGCTGCTTCTTAGAGATGAGGTCGAAAATAACTGAATTAGAATGAGTTATTTTGGGAGGACTGGGTGGCTCAGTCAATTAAGCATCTGCCTTTGGCTCAGGTCATGATCCCAGGGTCCTGGGATTGAGTCCTGTATCAGGCTCCTTGCTCATTGAGGAACCTGCTTCTCTCTCTGCTTGCCACTCCCCCCTGCTTGTGCTCTCTTTCTCTCTGACAAATAAATAAATAAAATCTTAAAAAAAAAAAAATAGATGAGTTGTTTCAAGTGCTTTGTGCCCCTCGAAGAAGCATCTGTTCCATGCCTGGTGCCTTCACCTCCACAAAGTTAGTCTGGGTTACATTTCCAGGCAACTGCGTTTCAGACTGTGATCAACAAATCTCTGGGGGCTCCACAGGTAAGCCTGTACCTTCAGGGGAAGACTTACTCTCTGACTACCAAATGGGATTTACGAGATGCTCATCCTTCCCCAAGCCTGTCATCGCTCTATGGAGAGAGATGGTCTGACTCCCTGGCCTTGTAGGAATTCTGGAAGAATGACAGATTCATATCTGTCTGGGAGTGGTTTGTGGGCAGAGCTTCCTGAAGGCAGGAGGATGGACAGCATCACTTCCTTTTGGTCCTGTGATTCTGCTCTCCATTAATTATTTGGACCACAGTTACATAATCCATTCTCTATACAGGAACCAAAGTGGAATATTTACAGTGTCAGTTGCATCATGTTCCTCCTTTACTGGGAGTCCTCCAATCGGCTGATGACTACTTTTGTATCCAGAATAGAATTCTGAAATTAGCCTTTGTTTGTTTGTTTATAAACTGTGTCTCTGTTTGTCATCTCTTTCTTCTAACCAGAGCATTGGCTTCAGGAAGGCAGAGGTTTTGTCCATGTCAATGTCCTCATTGCCTGGTACAGGGCCTGGCATGCTGGAAAGGATCAATATATACGTGTTGCATAAATGAATGATGAAATGTCTCTTTATGCAAATGTTCTTCTGTTTTTCATGTGGGAAGTTGTAATACAAATAAGTTTGTGGGACTAGTCAAAGTGTTGTCTGAATTAGGATGGATTTTCTTTGGAACTAGACAGCATTGGTGCCTTTTAGGTTGTCTCTTCCTGCTAATTCTTGCTGAAAATTTTGGTGGAGGATGGGTAGGAAGCTGCCTTACTAAATACATTGGTCTCTAAAAACAATCAGAGAGACATAAAATGCCAGAGCAGAAAGATAGTGAAGACCAGCTCTCCCACTTTACACATGAGAAATGGGCCTGAAAATGTGAAGTGATTTGCCACAGGTTATACAGAGAACTAGAGCCTAGCTGGAACTAAAATTCAGTTTTCTTACTTCCAATATACTGCTCCATTAGTTCTTCATGTTGGTTACTTTATCATTACTTGTACTAACTGGGCTGAAGAGAGAATGGAATAATGGCCTCCCTAAAGAAAATCCACTCCTTTTTCAACTGGGAAACCCACTACTGGATTTGTAGATGAGCCGCACTTTTTACCTGTGACCACAGAATTGCCACCTGTCTCCATTTCCTGTTATCAGGGGGTAATAAGGAGATTGGATAGGCCAAGCAGAGGTCTCTCCTCTTATCCTCTCCTTTACCTTCATGTGGAATCATGAATGGATAGAGCAGGAACAAAGAGCAGCAGAAAGAAACAGATAACAGAAAAATTGAAAGCCTGGGTCATCTACAATCTAGGGTGGTGGGAGTTGACCTTCTACTTGTTAACTCCAGTGTTCTCATTGTAAGAGCGGATACTCTTTTTCTCTTCTTTTTTTTTTTTTTTTAAGATTTTATTTTTTATTTGACACACACAGAGAGAGAGAGAGAGAGAGAACACGCAACAGGGGGAGTGGCAGCAGGAGGAGAGGAGAAGCAGTCTCCTCTTCGCTGAGCAAAGAGCCCAGTGTGGGGCACAGTGCCAGGACCCTGGGATCATGAACTGGACTGAAGGCAGACACTTAGCTGACTGAGCCAACCAGGTGCCCAAGAGCTTGTTGGCTCTTTAAAAAATTCTATTACGCAGGCATGGTTACTTATTTTTGGAGCTTTTTTGGGAGTCTGTGTAGTGAGGTAGCTTTGGAGTCAGACAGATTTGTGTAAATTCCATTTTCACTTATTAACTGTGTTACTTGGACAACTTATTTAACCACTCAGAGACTCGGTTTCTTCCCTATAAAACGGTTATTATAATATCATCCTCATAGAGTTTTATGTGGATATGTATATATTGAAGTAATATATATAGCATTTATCCAAGAGCTCAGTAACTCGCAATCCTGTTAATTATTCATACTTTCTCTTTTTGACATAGGAGGGTTCCAGAAATAATTGGAAAAAACAAAAAACTTGATCCTCTTTTTTTAGAACCAAGCTGATACAAACCTACAAGCCAAGGGAGCCAGTATTTGGCCATCCGTCCATCCATCTGCATGTCCCAGGGGTGCACAAATAGGGAGCAGTTCAGCTTTTCAGCCACCTTTAAAGAAGCAATGAGAGAGAGAGGGAGAGAGAAGGACTGTTATTTGGGTGAACCAGCAAATATAAGGTACTATTTTAGGGAGACTTTTTCTCTGGGTCTATATTGATTTGAATAAATAAGCTAAAACATTTTTGAAATTGTTTCTTAATCTCTATAAAAGAAGCATTGAGAAATTCTCCTCCTGCTTAGAAAATAAGAAGGCCTCTTAGAATTAACAAGGGGGTTGGTGGACTTACCATGGAGGTCAATGAATTTAATATATTTTTGGCAAAACAAGTCACAGGAAACATCCAGTATTCAAGTGTTGTAGTTGAGAGCAAAATGCTCAAGGACTGATCCCATGCCTTAAATGCAGGGGAAGCTTCCTCTGCTGGTTCCTACTTGATCCATTCTTTTAGGAGGACTGTTCAGATTGTACACTGAGTCAGGGCTAGAGTGTTACTTGTTTCTCCCACTTGATCCATTCTTTTAGGAGGACTGTTCAGATTGTACACTGAGTCAGGGCTAGAGTGTTACTTGTTTCTCCCACTTGGAAACCTGAGGATGTGAAAGTGAAGAAGCGATAGGTGGGGGCCAGAGGCCGTGACTGAACTGGAGCAGGCTGGCCTGACCCAAGCCATTGGTCACACAGAGCCCAACACTGGCTGGGAGTTTCTGGGGGTCTACAGGTACTCACAAAGCCTCAGGAGCCCAGCTGAGTCCCTGAACAGTCTGTTGCGAATGAGATGACTTTAGAAAGTCAAGAGCTCTCAGTTCCAGCCCCACAGGTACTGCAATGAATGTCATGGGCAACCCCATTCCAGGTCCTTCTGGGAACTGGAAATCCTATCTGGATGGAATGACTTTTATTCAACAAAATATTTAATTTGAAAAAGTTCCCTCAATGAGCATTGAGTTTGAGTGCTTAACAAGATTCAAAACCAATTTTCCTTAACTCATTTCTTACCTAAATATATTGAGGTGCTGGAGGGATTCATTCTACTTTTACATATAAATATGTGGGCTAAATAGGGTGATGTAATATGAGTTCTGGACATAAGCATTTTTATTTATTTTTAGTTTTAAATTTCATTTATTTTTTTAAAGAAGAGAGAAAGGTGTGCTAGTTGGCTGAGTGGGGGAACAGTGGAGAGGGTGGAGGAAGGCAGAAGGAGAGAGACAATTGAGCCCAATGCAGGACTTGATCTCACAACCCTAAGATCATGACCTGAGCCAAAATCAAGACCCTGGTGCTTAACTGACTGAGGCATCCAGCTGTCCCTGGACATATGCATTTTAAAAATGGAGATGCAATTATTGGAGAACAAGAGATTCTGGAAGTGGCAGACAAGGGGTAGATTGGAGAATGGACTTCTAATTTCATCAGGTTCTGGGGAAGAAGGGAGAGGAGGTAATTAGTTTCTGATAATGGATATAGGCAGAGTTAACTTCTTGGGATGGGTTGAGGTTGACAAAGGCACAAAATCATGGTATCTCAGTGGGATTTGACTCCTTATTAGGATAAAATGTTATTTATGCACCTGTGATGGTGCTTTTCTCCAATTCAAATTAGTGATTACTCTTGATCCCTTCTGTATGTAGACAATCCAAAAAGAAGTCACCTAAACTCTCAAAATTGTGATAACTCATATTAAGAACTTACTGTATGCCAAAGCTGTTATAAGAATTTTATAATTGTTGACTAGTTTAATCCTTTATAAGATAAGCACTTTTAAAAATTGAAATATAGTTGACACACAATGTTTCATTACTTTCAGGTGTACAGCATGGTGATTTGACAACTCTGCCTTATGCTGTGCTTACACAAGGGAAGCTGCCCTCTGTCACCGTACAGCACCATTACAGTATTGATTTTATTCCCTATGCTGGACTGTTCATCTTTGTGACTTACATATTTCATACCTGGAATCCAAGTATCCCCCCTGCTCCGTTTTACCCATTTTGCCCATCCTCTTGGCAGTCACTGGTTTGCTCTCTGTGTCCATTGGGTATATCACTGTCTTTGTTTATTTTTCTTTTAGATCATATGGTATTTATTTGTCTCTGACTTGTTTCACTTAGCGTAATATTTTCTGAGATGAGCATTTTTATTACTCTTATTTTACAGAGAAAGACACTAAGGCAGTTAGAGGCTAGGTAAATTACTCAGGTCTTGTGTCTGATACATGGGAGAGGCAGGCAGTCTGCCACTGCCAGTCTGTCTGCCTCATATTTGTACTAAGGACATTTTTGTGCTTGAAAACTGACCTGAGCATGTATGGTTGGGTTCACTTACTAACGAGGGAGGTCTAGGAAATAAAGGAGATGGCTAGACACGTTGGAGGTCCAGGCTCCCTTGAAATGACAAAGCCAACTTGGTTCATGGTAACTCCTATCATTTGTTTTAGCCATGTTATTGATGCAAGCTAGAGACTAGTGAGGCTGTCAAGTCTTGCTAGTTGAATGAATGTGCTGCCAGCCCCAGGATATCACAGATCTGCTGGGGTCAGGATACTCTCCTGAATTCCCTGAGAGACCAGCAGTCCCCAAAACAGCCTATTTAGAATGAGTGATTTGTTGAGTGAGTCATACAAATGAAAATATCCATTTGGACCACAACTGACCGCTCTTGCTTTTTGAGCTCTTTAGTAATTCATAAACCCAATCCCAGTGAATAATAAAATGACTTGCAGCTGAAGCCTTACTCACATTGTGCTGAAACAACTTGGATGCACAAGTAAATAAATCCTCTTTCAAAGCCCATTAAAGTTTCTAGAAAACATTCACTGCCTCAGCTCAGTCCCTGCAGCCAATAAGCTTCAGGGAGTTCAATATTTAGAGGAACATTAAATCTTTCAGGTTATTGGGAGGCAATTTAACAGGTAACACCCTAACTGGTGGGCAGTGTCCATAGATATGAACATGGAAACATTGTTTTTAAAAGATTCTATTTATTTATTTGAGAGAGAGTAAGAGAGAGCATGAAAGGGGAGAGGAAGAAGTAGACTCCCTGCTGAGCTGGGAGCCCGATGTGGGACTCAGTCCTGGGATGCCAGGATCTTGACCTGAGCCGAAGGCAGTTGCTTAACCAACTGGGCCACCCAGATGCTCAACATGGAAACATTTTTGCATGTAGGCAGGGCTCAATAAACACAAATAAATGATCTGTGGTTATAGTGCTGGGCAGTACACCGACATCTATTTATTTATTATTTTTTAAAATTGTTATTTTTTTTCTTTTAAGATTTTATTTATTTATTTGACAGAGAGAGATCACAAGTAGGCAAAGAGGCAGGCAGAGAGAAAAGGGGAAGCAGGCTCCCCGCCAAGCCAAGAGCCCAATATGGGGCTCGAGCCCAGGACCCTGAGATCATGACCTGAGCCGAAGGCAGAGGCTTAACCCACTGAGCCACCCAGGTGCCCCTAAAATTATTTTTAAAGATTTTGTTTAATTATTTGTCAGTGAGAGAGAGAGAGAGAGCACAAGCAGCCAGAAAGGCAGGCCAAGAGAGACTGCATCTCCCCCTAAGCAGAGAGCCCGATGTGGGACTTGATCCCAAGATCTCAGGATCATGATCTGAAGGCAGACGTGTAACTGACTGAGCCACCCAGGCATCCCCACCAACATCTATTTAATTCACTATTGAAGATTTTGCATTTACAATGAAAATAATAGAAAGCAATACTATTATCATTCTAGAAATAAAGAAACAAAAATGCAATTGAATGTAGAATTATGCATCTTGATTCCTGATATGAAGAAAAGCATGCTTAGTTACAGAAAGAACAGAAGGGCAGAGGAGGACTGGAGAGGACCATGGGACTATGGACACTTAATTTGTATACTTGGAAGATGAAAATGGCACTGAATTCCTGAAAATATACTTTATAACACAAAATTTCAAATGTAGAAAGTTGTAAACAATGGTACCATGAACTTCCATATACTCACCAGCTAGTTTCACCAAATATTTTGATGGCATTGTTTTTGTTACATGTATTAATTATACATTTTCAAAGTATATGGCATAAAGAGTATATTAATTGAGGACTGGTTAAATAAATTAAAACATATCCATATATTGAAACATTAGGCAGTTATTTAAAATTCATGCATTAAGAGAATTTTCATTTAGATTAGAAATTCTTCATTAGGATATGAAATCACATGTATAATAGAATTCAGATTTCATTAAAATATAGATATATGCAGAAACATGCAAACAAAATGAATATATAATAACAGTGATTATCTTTGGGTAGTGGGATTATGAGTTATTTTTGTTTTCCTTTTTATGCTTTTCTGTATTTTCCAGAATTTATTCAAAATCCCTTCATAATTTTTTTAAAAAGATTATATTTATGCATTTGAGAGAGAGAACAAGAGAGAGGATGAGCTGGGGGAGAAGCAGATGGAGAGAGAGAGGGAAAGGCAGACTCCCCGCTTAAGCCTGTTGGGGAATGGATTCCAGGACTCTGGGATCATGCCCTGAGCAGGCAGGTGTTTAACTGACTGAGCCACTCAGGCACCTGGAAAACAACTTCATGATTTTGAAAGATAAGTATTTTTTTTTCGAAAGCAAAATAAATTCTTTTTTTTTTTTTTTTTTTGCATGTCACTAATATGGCCTTTTGTACTATGGCTGTGATGAGGGTAATATTTCAGCATCCAAATGAAAGGGTAGAAAGAGAGCATGGGGGATGGAAAGGAAGTGAGATTTCCCTGGCTAACTCCGGGCTGGCCTGTGAAGCATTTCCACCTGTCTCTCTTCTAGTGGTATGGCCCACTCCTTTTGGAGAACTCTTTCCGTATTTCCTGCTATATGCAGCATGTCATCAGGCATCTTTCTTCCCCCCTGCCAGGGAGGTGACATATTCCTATTCTGCTCTCCAGCACCCAGCACCGTGCCTGGCCCCGCCGCATGCTGGCTGAGGTAACCCCGCGTACTCACGGAATAGACAGGGAAGAGTTCCGGCGCGTTCAGGTCCCACTCGTTGATGTGGGAGCCGATCTGGACCCCGGGAAAGCCCAGTTCCTTTACGCAGCGCTCCATCTCCTTAACAGCAAGCTCGGGGGCCTGCATGGGCAATGTGCCCAGGCCCACAAACCTCTTGGGGTGGTTCGCAACAGTGGCAGCCAAGTCATTGTTTAAAAGCTGGCACAGATCTAAAGTGTCCTGAGGTTTGGCCTGGCGGAGACAGGTAAGGGAAGATCATATCATTCATAACCTACTTCTTTAGATATTTACTCTAACAACACCACCTGGGCTGGGCTGAATCATGTGTCACTATCCATTGCTTTTACTCCTCAGCAAGCTGGGGGGCACAGATTGAAATGGCCCCTGACTGCAGGAGACCAAAAGCCAATCACTGCAAAAGTAAAGAAAACTGCTAGTATATTGCTGATTAATTAGAAAAATGGAAGTTATAATCAGAAGGGATGGACACAATTACTGGGCCGGTCATCCTATAGAAGAGTTGGAAGGAGGGTGGACCACACCCTCCCCATCCAGGGATACACCGAGGGCCAGGAAGGTGGTGTGGAGTGTTACAGCTCCTGCACACAGGGGGCTGGGCCTAATGAGTGTCCGGTATCACCAGCAGCTCACCTCCTTGTCATGCCTCATCGTGGGATGCCAGACTGTTTATGGACCCCTCCTGTCCCTGTGTTCCTCCCTGTCCTTTCTGCTGGCTGCGACACTCAAGAGTTACCTTAGCAAAATATCGATACAGAAAGCTTCTCTTTCTGTTCCCCTAACTCTCCCTTCTTTTTAATTTTAATTTTTTTTAATTTTTTATTTTTTATAAACATTTATTTTTATCCCCAGGGGTACAGGTCTGTGAATCACCAGGTTTACACACTTCACAGCACTCACCAAAGCACATACCCTCCCCAATGTCCATAATCCCAGCCCCTTCTCCCAAACCCCCTCCCCCCAGCAACCCTAAGTTTGTTTTGTGAGATTAAGAGTCACTTATGGTTTGTCTCCCTCCCAATCCCATCTTGTTTCATTTATTCTTCTCCTACCCACTTAAGCCCCCATGTTGCATCACCACTTCCTCATATCAGGGAGATCATATGATATTTAATTTTAATTTTAATTTTATTTTATTTTACATGTTCCAAGATTCATTGTTTATGCATCACAACTAGTGCTAGGTGCATCACACCTAGTGCTCCATCCCTCCTTATTGCCCAACACCAGGCTCATCCCCAGTTCCCTCCCCTCCATAACCCTCAGTTTGTTTCTCAGAATCCACAGTCTCTCATCTGTCATCTCCCCCTCTGGTTTACCCCAATTCTCTTTTCCTTTCCTTCTCCTAATGTCCTCCATGTTATTCCTTATGCTCCACAAGTAAACGAAACCATATGATAATTGACTTTCTCTGCTTGACTTATTTCACTCAGCATAATCTCCTTTAGTCCCGTCCATGTTGATTCAAAATTTGGGTATTCATCTTTTCTGATGACTGAGTAATATTCCATTGTTTATATGGACTACATCTTCTTTATCAATTCGTCTGCTGAATGGCATCTCGACTCTTTCCACAGTTTGGCAATTGTGGACATTGCTGCTATGAACATTGGGTTACATGTGGCCCTTCTTTTCACTACATCTGTATCTTTGGGGTAAATACCTGGTAGTGCCATCGCAGAGTCATATGTTAGTTCTATTTTTAATTTCTTAAAAAATCTCCACACTGTTCTTCAAAGTGGCTGTACCAACTTGCATTCCCACCAACAGTGTAAGAGGGTTCCCCATTCTCCACATCCTTTCTAACACTTCTTTCCTTTCCTGTTGATTTTGGCCATTCTAACTGGTATGTCAATGTGGTTTTGATTTGAATTTCCCTGATGGCTAGTGATGATGAACATTTTTTCATGTGTCTTAAACATTTGTATGTGTTCTTTGGAGAAGTGTCTGTTCATGTCTTCTGCCCATTTTTTGACACGATTATCTGTTTCGTGTGTGTTGAATTTGAGGAGTTCTTTATAGATCTTGGATATCAACCCTTTGTAGTGTCATTTGTGAGTATCTTCTCCCATTCTGTGGGTTGCTTTTTTGTTTTGTTGACTGTTTCCTTTGCTGTGCAGAAGTTTTTTTATCTTGACGAAGTCCCCAAAGTTCATTTTTGCTTTTGTTTTCTTTGTTTTTGGAGACGTGTCTTGAAAGAAGTTGCTGTGACCGATGTCAAAGAGGTTACTGCCCATATTCTCCTCTAGGATTTAAATAGATTCCTGCCTCACGTTGAGGTCTTTCATCCCTTTCGAGTTTATCTTTGTGTATAATGTGAGAGAATGGTCAAGTTTCATTCTTCTATGCATAGATGTCCAATTTTCCTAGCACCGTTTATTGAAGAGACTGTCTTATTTCCACTGGATATTTTTCCCTGCTCTGTCAAAGATTATTTGACCATAGAGTTGAGGGTCCATATATGGACTTTCTGTTCTGTTCCTTTGGTCTATGTGTCTGTTTTTGGGCCAGTACTATACTGTCTTGGTGATCACAGCTTTTTTTTTTTTTAAAGATTTTATTTATTTATTTGACAGACAGATCACAAGTAGGCAGAGAGGCAGGCAGAGAGAGAGAGGGGGAAGCGGACTCCCCGCTGCACAGAGAGCCTGATGCAGGGCTCGATCCCAGGACCCTGGGATCATGATCCGAGTTGAAGGCAGAGGCTTTAACCCACTGAACCACCCAGGAGACCCAGTGATCACAGCTTTGCAGTAAAGCTTAAAATCAGGCAACATGATGCCCCCAGCTTTGTTTTCATTTTTCAACATTTTCTTAACCATTCAGGGTCTTTTCAGTTTCCATATAAATTTTAGGATTGTTATTCCAACACTTTGAAGAAGGCCAGTGGAATTTTGATCGGGATGGCATTGAAAATATAGATTGCTCTGGGCAGTACAGACATTTTAACAGTGTTTATTCTTCCAATCCGTGAATATGGGTTGCTTTTCCATCTTTTTGTGTCTTCTTCAATTTCTTTCATGAGTGTTCTGTAGTTCCTCAGGTACAGATCCTTTACCTCTTTGGTTAGGTTTATTCCAAGGTATCTTATGATTCTTGGTGCTATAGTAAATGGAATCATTCTCTATTTCCATTTCTCTATTTTCATTTCTAGTGTATAAGAAAGCAACTGATCTCTGTGCATTGATTTGGTATCCTGTCACATTACTGAATTGTTGTATGAGTTCTAGTAGTTTGGGGGTGAAGTCTTTTGGGTTTTCCATATAAAGTATCATGCCATCTGCGAAGAAAGAGAGTTTGACTTTTTCATTGCCAATTTGAATTCAAATTGCCAATTTGAATACCTTTTATTTCTCGTTGTTGTCTGATTGCTGTTGCTAGGACTTCTAATACTATGTTGAACAAGAGTATTGAGAGTGGACATCCTTGTTGTGTTCCTGATCTCAAGGGAAGGCTGTCAGCTTTTTCCCATTGAGGATTGATATTCGCTGTGAGTTTTTCATAGATAGAGTTGATGAAGTTGAGGAACGTTCCCTCTATCCCTATACCTTGAAACATTTTAATCAGAAACAGGATGCTGTGTTTTGTCAAATTCTTTCTCTGCATCAATTGAGAGGACCACATGGTTCTTCTCTCTTCTCTTATTGAGATGTTCTACCACATTGATTGATTTATGAATGTTGAACCATCGTTGCATCCCAGGGATAAATCCCACCTGGTCATGGTAGATAAGCTTTTTAATGTACTCTTGGATCCTGTTCACTAGGATCTTATTGATCCCTGGCATCCATATTCATCAGGGATATTGGTCTGAAATTCTCCTTTTTGTTGGGGTCTTTGCCTGGTTTGGGGATCAAGGTAATGATGGCGTCATAAAGTCTGGAAAATTTCCCTCTGTTTCTATTTTTTGAAACAGATTCAGGAGAATAGGTATTATTTCTTCTTTGGATGTTTGGTAGAATTCCCCAGGGAATCCATCAGGTCTTGGGCTCTTATTTTTTGGGAGGTTTTTGATCACTGCTTCAACCTCGTTACTAGATATTGGTCTATTCAGGTTGTCAATTTCTTCCTGTTTCAGCCTTGGTAGTTTATAGGTTTCTAGAAATGTATCCATTTCTTCTAGGTTGCTTAACTTATTGGCATATAATTGTTGATAATAATTTCTGATGATTGTTTCTATTTCCTCGGTGTTAGTTGTGATCCCTCCCCTTTCATTCATAATTTTATTAATTTGGGTCCTCTCTCTTTTCTTTTGGATTAGTTTGGCCAGTGGTTTATTGATCTTATTAATTCTTTCAAAGAACCAGCTTCTAGTTTTGTTGATGTGTTCTACTGTATCTCTAGTTTCTAACTCATTGATCTCTGCTCTAATCTTAACTAATCCCTTCCTGTGCATGGGTTGGCTTAATTTGTTGCTAATTTCCCAGATCTTTACGGTGTAAAGAGAGTTGGTGTATTCGGGATATTTCAGTTTTTTTTTTGAGTGAGGTTTGGATGGCAATTTATTTCCCTCTTAGGACCACCTTTCCCATAACCATAGGATTCTGGACCAAAGTGTCTTCATTCTTGTTGGTTTCCATGAATTGTTTAAGTTCTTTGATTTACTGGTTGATCCAAACATTCTTAAGCAGGGTGGTCTTAGCTTTCAAGTGTTTATATTTCTTCCAAACTTCTTCTTGTGATTGAGTTCCAGTTTCAAAGCATTGTGGTTTGAGAATATGCAGGGAATAATCTCAGTCTTTTGGTATTGGTTGAGCCCTGATTTGTGACCCAGTATGTGGTCTATTCTGGAAAAAGTTCCGTGTGTGCTCGAGAAGAATGACTATTCTGTTGCTTTAGGGTGGAATGTTCTGTATATATCTATGAGGTTCATCTGGTCCAATGTGTCAATCAAAGCTCTTGTTTCTTTGTTGATTTTCTGCTTAGATGATCTGTCTGTTGCTGAGAGTGGCATGTTAAGATCCCCTACAATTAATGAATTCATATCAATATGACTGTTTATTTTGTTTAACAGTTGTCTTATGTAGTTGACTGCTCCCGTATTGGGGGTATAAATGTTTACAATTGTTAGATCTTCTTGGCTCAGTCGTTGGGCATCTGCCTTCGGCTCAGGGCATGGTCCCGGGGTCCTGGGATCGAGCCCCACATTGGGTTCCCTGCTCTGTGAGAGGCCTGCTTCTCCCTCTCTCACCCCTCCTGCTTGTGTTCCCTCTCTTGCTGTGTCTCTGTCAAATAAATAAATAAATAAAAAGAATGATGTAATGTCCTTCTGTATCTCTGACTATAGTCTTTAGCTAAAAATCTAATTTATCTGATATGAGAATCACTACCCCAGCTTTCTTTTGTGGCCCATTGCCATGAAAGATGGTTCTCCATCCTTTCACTTTCAGTCTGGATGTATCTTTAGGTTCAAAAATGTATCTCTTGGAGACAGCATATGGACGGGTCCTATTCTTTTATCCAGACTGCAACCCTATGCCTTTTTATGGGAGCATTTATGCTGTTCACATTGAGAATGATTATTGAAAGATAAGTTTTTATTGACATCATGTTGCCTGTGAAGTCCTTATTTCTATACATTGTTTCTGGAACTTTCTATTCTGTCACTCTTGGGTTCTTTCTTCTTTTATAGAACCACCCCTTAGTATTTCTTAAACTGCTGACTTGGTGGTCACATAATGTTTTAGACCTTGCCAGTTGTGGAAGCTCTTTATTTCTCCTTCCATTTTGGATGTCAGCCTTGGTGGATAAAGTATTCTTGACTGCATATTCTTCTCATTTAGTGCCATGAATATGTCTTGCCAGTCTTTTCTGGCTTGCCAGGTTTCTGTGGACAGATCTGACGTTATTCTGATGGTTCTTCCTCTGTACATAAGGAATCTCTTCCCCCAGATGCCCTTAAGACCTCCTGTCTGAATTTATGATTTGTGAATCTCACAATTAAGTGTCTGGAGTCTTTCTAGACTCGTTGATCTTGGGGGGTGTCCTCTCTATCTCTAGGACACACACACTTGATCCATTCCCCAGAATAGGGAAATTTTCATCCAGTATTTGTTCAACTATATCTTCTAGTCTTCTCTTTCTCCATCCCCTCAGGGATCCCAATAATTCTGACATTGGAATGTTTTGTTGTGTTACTTATTTCCCTAATTCTGTTTTCATGGCTTTTAAGTTGTTTGTTCCAGGCCTCCTCCTGATCCTGCTTTTCTATCTTCTGTCTTCTAGATCACTAATCTGATCTTCTGTCTTGGTTACCCTAGCTGTTAAAAGTATTTAGATTAGATTGGATCTCTTTGATAGCATTTTAAACTTCTAGGTTGGATCTCACTTCCCCCTTAGAGATTCTATGTCGCCACTAATGGTCTTCTCCAACCTAGCCATTGCCTGGACAATTTTTACCCTGAATTCCATTTCCAAAGTATTATTTATGTCCATATCCAGTAGTTCTGTGGCAGAGGTCAAAGTCTCTGAATTTTTCCTCTGTTGGGTGTTCCTCTTCCTAGTCATTTTTGTGAGAGGGGTTGAGGCGATGTATAGCTGAATATATCAACCATGATACAGTCAAGGTGTCCCTTGGAAAGTTTTGGAACAATGGGAAATCATCACCAAAAAGAAAGAAAAAAGGAAAAAAGAAAGAGAAAAAGGAAAAAAAAAACAGCCAAAATGAGTTCCAAAAGTAAAGTTTATAAGGTACATAAACCAAAAATGAAGAAACAAGAAGACTGACAAAAGTAAGAGACAAGAAAAAAAAAAAGAAAAAGAAAAACCCACCCAAAATGAACCCCAAGAATAAATTTATACAGTGCAAAAACAAAAAACAAATGCACAGAAACACTGACAGAAGAATAAGATGGGAAGGTGGTTATAAACCCTTGATGTGGGTGAGGAAGGTTATTTCAGTACTTCCTGGGTATATCTTGTTATCTTTGTTAAAGGACCCAACTTCCCAGAGATACAGGGAAATTAAAACTATCTTATATATAGGGGTAGTATCAAATAGGGAAAAAGAATTACCTTGAAGCTCATATCTATATATATGTAGAAAAAAAAAAAAAAGAAAACCCCAGGTATATATATGAAAAAAGCTCAAGTTAAAAAGTTATTATGTAAAAACAAAAAAAAGTTATTATGCAATATGTTGTATTAAATATCTAGTTGTAATGGTGAGTAGGTTAAAAAAAATAAGATGAACCATGAGAACTAATTAAAAAGAAAAGTTGTATTTGTGAAATATACAGGTTTGAAGGCAATACTGAGGGCTTAATATACTGTTTTCCCCTGATATTGGGGTTTTACAGTTTTATGGGGACCCTGTGGTTATTGTCCTCTTGTTCTTTTAGCTTGTCTTCTGGGGGAGGGGCATGCTGTGTTGTTTTTCAGTGGGTCTTGCTTGGCTGAGTCACCCTGCCCCCTATCAAGGGGCTGGGCTCTGGGGAAACTAGGTTTTTTAGGTTTTTGTACTTGAGGTTTTTGTTCTTGGGCAGTTTTTTGCAGGCTTTCAGGAGCGCTAGTGCAAAAAGTAAACTGTCCACAAACAGTCCTCGTCTCAGAGAGAAGCCTCAGTCTGCTCCCCCCTGCATTGTCCAGAATACACAGACTCCCCCTCTGCAAACTCCGCTGAACACTGCAACTTCCCAAAGGCAGGTGGCGGAAGGCTGCAGATCTAGAGACTGCTGGATGGTGCCCACACCAGGCTCTCTCACGTGCGGGTGGGAGTGTGCCCAGCCAAGCAGTGGCACAAGCAGCAGAAAGCTGGGGGCTCAGGGATCATGGACTGGGGGCTGTGCTGCACTCTCTCTGGCATGGGTGGTCATAGGCACTGGCCATCCTGGGTCCATGGGTTAGGACTGTGCCCATGGCCACCCAATTCCACAGTTGCCCTTTAAGAAATTTTGCTCTTTTTGAGTGCTTTTAAACAGACTCCAGGTTAATGCTGGTCCCCAAGCACAGGGTAATTTCATACTGGGGTATTACTTTCCAGTAAGTCACTTCTGGTGGCTCATTCCCCCTTTTGTTTATCCTTCGATATCAGTCTGAGCATTCCCCTCCATTTTACCTCTCCACTGATGATTTCCTGCCCCCATAGAGATCCAGAAGTGTATAATCTTACATCTCAGGCTGATTTCTTGGGTGTTCAGAGTGTTCTGGTAGATATTTAGCTCACTTCAGGATGGGTTGAAACCGGGTCTCCTACTTCTCTGCCATCTTGCCCCTCCTAACTCTCCTTTCTTTACTGTTTCTTTCCTTTTAACTTCAGCCCACCTCCACTGGCAGCCATTTGGTAGTCTCCAGAAATTCCAGCTGTTCAGTCAAAATAGTAGACACTTTGATAAATTTGCACATATTGAAGTCTTAGTGGTTTTTATTAAAAAAAACAATTGAGTCTAGAGGTGCCTGGGTAATGCAGTTTGTTAAGCTCCCAAGTCTTGATTTCAGCTCAGGTCATGATCTCAACATCATGAGATGGAGCCATCCTTGGCCTCTGTGCTCAGTGGGGAGTCTGCTTGGGATTCTTTCTCCCTTTCCCCCTGCTCCTTCCCACTCCTTGCACTCTCTTTCTCTCTCTCAAAAATAAAAAATAAAAGAAAGTAAAAAAAATGAGTCTAATCACAGGAACAGCTAAAGACTAAAGCAGTAATAGTGGAATATGAGCATGGGTGGGGAAAGTCCGTGTGAGCAGGTGATATTTCCATTATTCCTTAAATCACACACAAATGAATATTCACTTGCTTGAGCAGATACATAGTGCATCCCCAGCTGTGACCTCCCACAGCCTGTGATCATTCCTGAAGCTCAGTGCTAGAGATTTAATCTGTTGGGGAGAGGCATCCAAGTGCAGCAATCCCCTTTTGAATTGTGTATTTCCCTCAGAGAGCCAGCATATCAGGCCATTATTATTGTTCTCACTTTTTGGTCATTATCATCTCAGAATAAACTGGCTTGTCAGTGACTGAGCAAGTCACTGCAGGAATGAATCATGAGACAGGAACGTTCTGAAGGAATTCAGGTCGAGTCTAGAAGTACCCTGTTCAGTGGAAATGTAATGTGAGTCACACGTTGACATGTGGCTCCTGGCTACTGTTCTGGACTGTGTGGGTCTAGAGCAAGAACATGACTAGGAAGAATGTCTGGGAGGGGACACTGCAATATGCAAAACTGGGGGTCCCTGGTGATCTCTAAAGGGGAGGAGAGCTGGGGGGGGGGAGGATACTGTCAAGACTTGAGTCATCTGTCCACTCACTAGTGAGCTGAACATGAACCTTCACCAACCAATGAGACAGTTTGAGTTTTCACACTTACCCAGTAACTAAACATGACAGGAACTGTGGAAAGGGCTTGCACAGTCACTCCTAGACACAGACACAAAGAAAGGCAAAGGTGATGAGAAGAATAGTCCAGGCATTCCTCCTGCACTTGCCAGGGCCCAGCATGTCTCCATCCCACCCTCCCCTCCCCTGCATCTCTTCCCTATCCCCCTGAAAGAATCTCTGTCCCAGGCCTCCCTTATCCCACAGTCCCAGGTCTAGGGGGAAGAGTAAATGCTGGCCAAATATAAGCTCATTCAAGAAAAAACTAAGAGGCCCCATTTGTAAAGGGATATTTCTACCCTCCTCCCCCTGTGAAGTTTTATTTAAGGAAGACATTTTTCCATCAGTTCTTTCAGAGATTTTCATCTTAGGTCATGAGAGCGCTTCACAACCACCTTCCCTTTTATTTATTTTTCTTTCTTTTTTTTT
>NC_081559.1:94972447-94982564 GCF_022355385.1 Mustela nigripes
TTTTCAGGTGTTTGCAATCTTTAGATAAGCTATCTAGCTGATCTCCTGCTAGCTGAAGTAGTCTCGGCCTGCTACTTCTCCGCCATCTTGACTCCTCCTCCCCACCTTCCCTTTTAATTCATCTCCTTAGGGAGCCTGGGTAGAGTCCCACTGTCTGGAATGCACAGAATGAGTCTTTGGTAGGCTCCAGAATCCAGCAACCAGGATGCCTAAAATCTCTTGTCTTCAAGCTCCAGGAGCTGGGGTATCAGGAGAGGTGCTGCCAGACTGAGCTGGCCCTTTTTTCTCTTGTAGCCACATCCAACCCACTGCCAAGTCCTGTTAGTTACTCTGATTCCTTTCATTGCCCACCTCTCCCACCCCTGTTACTACCTGGTCCAAGCCACCAGCATACATGGACCACTGCAGAAGCTTCAGCTGGTCTTCTATTATCATTCTTGTCCTCTTAAAGTTTGTTATTTCCTCAGAAGTCAGAGTAAGGCTTAAAAATCAGATTAAGTCACTTCCTTGCTTCAAACTTCCAAGGACTTTTCATCACACTTGGGATAAAATCTAGACTTGAATGTGCTCTGTAAGGCCCCCCACAGTCTCTCCCAGGGCTCACCTTGTGCTTTTTTGGCCCTCTGCCTATTCTTTGGAGTGCTTTCCTGCCCGAGAACTTTGCACTGCTGTTCCACTGAGTGGAATGTCCTTGGGCTCATCACAGGATGGGTTCCTTTTCACCCTTAGGTCAATTGGGATGTCACCTCCTCAGAGAGGCCTTCCCCAACTCCAGCCACTCTTCCCTTTTCTATGTAATCTGTCATTACTGTGTTTAGTTGTTTACTCTGTGGATTCCACTATGAAGGTAGACACTACTTAAGCCTGACTGTCCATGCCATATCTCTAGTGTCTAGAGCCATGACTGGCATGTTGAACAGACCCAGTAAATGAAAGAATTAATCATTATTTAGTGAGGACTAGAGACTGCAGTGTTTGATTAGAGAGCATTGTTAAAACACTGTTGCTGTAATGTTTATGTTCATTGATTAACAGATGAGCTCTGTTATAAAACAGAGGATAAAACAGATGAGCTCCTTTCAATTATAAAATCTTTACATTTTACCTAAATACTTTTGCCTATATTACACTATTTCATTTCTGCATTTTATAGATTAGATGTAAGGTTACTGGTTTGAAAGTGGTGGGGTGAGGCTCCTGTCCAACCTTTTTTTCCTTCCCTCTACCTCATGGGCCATTACATGTCTCATAGTTCAGATTAAAATTGCACTATTTATGCATCACTTGTTTTGGATACATATTCTTTGGTCTCTGAGAACTGAAAGGGAAAAAAGAAGCCTAATCCATTTGGAACTTCTCTTTTTTAAAATGGGGGTTTTCACCCTATGGCAAACTCCCCAGACTTACCTCTTGATTAAAATGGTGAGGGGGATTGTTATAAAAACGAATGGAGTATTATGTCTGCATCAGAAAGGATGAATACCCAACTTTTGTAGCAACATGGATGGGACTGGAAGAGATTATGTTGAGTGAAATAAGTCAAGCAGAGAGAGTCAATTATCATATGGTTTCACTTATTTGTGGAGCATAACAAATAGCATGGAGGACAAAGGGAGTTAGAGAGGAGAAGGGAGTTGAGGGAAATTGGAAGGGGAGGTGAACCTTGAGAGACTATGGACTCCGAAAAACAATCTGAGGGTTTTGAAGGGGCGGGGGTGGGAGGCTGGGGGAACCAGATGGTGGGTATTGAAGAGGGCACGGATTGCATAGAGCACTGGGTGTGGTGCAAAAACAATGAATACTGTTATGCTGAAAATAAATTTAAAAAATTAAAACAAAACAAACAAAACAAAAACCCCACGAATGTTTAGGCCCTCCTTTGGACATTCTGATTCAGTGGAGTGGGCCTGAAAAAGAATTTTAACAAGCATCCCAGGCAATCCTTATCCTGAGAGAGGTTTGGGGAGAATGAGAGGTTTGTGGTAGAATGAGAGAAACAGCCCTAGGTACAATCCTAGATCTGCCATTTACTAGCTGTGTGATCCTGAACAAATCACTTAACCTCCTTGCCTCCCTTAGTAGGTACAATGGGTCCTATTGCAGGCCCTTTCCACAGTTCCTGTTGTACAGTATTTACAATAATACCTGCCTTCAGAGACATTGAGAGAGGATGAAGTGTGAGCAGGTATTTGCTCACATCCCTCAGCCTCCACTGGGCCTCTTAGCGTCCTTCATGCAGAGAGGACTGAGTTCCCACTCTAGCCCTTACCAGGCCTAGATCCCTCTCTAGTTCTGACCTTCCTGGGTTGATCCCAGAACCAGCTTCAAGAGGAACCCAACTTAGTTGAGGACTTGGGAACACAGATATATCATCTTGTTCTCTTACTATTTTGGTCTTTCTCAGCTCCATGTTGGATCTTGTGGTGAAATGACCCAGGGTCTGCTGGTTACATTTTCCTCCCCATGAAGATGGCATGGATTGCTGAAATCTTCTATGCTGGGCATTTCATCATTTTATTTTCTTACCTCCACAGAGGTGGTAGAATATTGTTGTTAAGCCCCTGGGGTGTCAGACTGCCTGGGTTTGAATCCTGTTTCTGCCCCCTGCAAGCTGTGTGATCTTGGGTAATTCGCTTAACCTCTGTTCCTCACTTTCTTTTTCTATAAAATGGGCATAGTAGTAGAAACGACCTCCTAGGGTTGTTATGGGGATTAAGTGAGTTAATACATGATAGGTATTGAGAACAGTGCATGGTGCAAAGTAAGTGCTCAGCCGGGGTTAGTCATGACAGTTCTCTCAAGGATAGCCATGGAATGGAACACAAAACAAAACCCAAAGGAGACACACTCCATCTAAACTGCAGTCATAAGCTGTGATTCTCACAACAGCCATCTGAATCTCATTTCAATAGTTTTCTCCTTGAAACAATGAGTCCTTGCTCAAACTTCATATTTATTTGTTTTTTCTTTCTTAAATTTTAATTTTATTTTACTCAAATTCAATTAATTAACATATGGTGTATTATTAGTTTCAGAGGTAGATTTTAGTGATTCATCAGTTGCATATAACACCCAGTGCTCATTATATCAAGTGCCCTCCTTAATGCCCATCACCCAGTTACCCCATCTCCCATCCAACTCTCCTCCAGCAATCCTCGGCTTCCTAGAGATCAGAGTCTCTTATAGTTTGTCTCCCTCTTTGATTTCATCTTATTTTATTTTTCCCTCCCTTCTCCTATGGTCCTCTGTTTTGTTACTTAAATTCCACATGTGAATGAAATCATATGATCATTGTTTTTCTCTGATTGACTTATTTCAGTTGGGATAATATCCTCTAGTTCCATCTGTGTTGCTGAAAATGGTAAAATTTCATTTTTTGATTGCTGAGTAATATTCCATTGTATATATATACCTAACACATCTTTTTTTATTGATTCATCAGTGGATAGACATCTGGGTTCTTTCCATATTTTGGCTGCTGTGGACATTGCTGCTATAAACATTGAGGTGCAGGTGCCCCTTCAAATCATTATGTTTGTGTCCTTTGGATAAATATCTAGTGGTACAATTGCTGGGTCATAGGGTAGCTCTATTTTTAACCTTTTTAGAAACCTCCATACTGTTTTCCAAAGTGGCTTTACCAGATTGCATTCCCACCAACAGTATAAGAGGGTTCCCCTTTCAGCACATCCTCACCAACATCTGTTATTTCCTGATTTGTTAACTTTAGCCATTCTGACTGGTGTAGGGTGATACCTCATTGTGGTTTTCATTTATATTTCCCTGATGCTGAGTGATATTTAGCATTTTTTCATGTGTCTGTTAGCCATTTGTATGTCTTCTTTGGAAAAATGTCTGTTCATGTCTTCTTCCCATTTCTTAATTTTTAAAAAAGATTTTATCTATTTGAGAGAGAGAGAGAGAGAGAGAGAGCATGCACAAGTGCGGGGAGAGGCATAGGGAAAGGGAAAAATAGAGGCCCTGGTGAGCAGGGAGCCTGATGTGGGGCTCAATTCCAGCACCTCGGGGATAATGACCAAGCCAAAAGCAGACACTTAACCAACTGAGCCACCTAAGCACCCTGACTTCTGCCCATATTTTGACTGATTTTTTGTTTTCTTGAGGTGTTGAGTTTGATAAGTTGAGTTTGATAAGACATTTGCAAATATCTTCTCCCATTCTATAGTTTATCTTTTAGTTTTTGTCAACTGTTTCCTTGCTGTGCAAAAGCTTTTTATCTTGATGAAATCTCAATAGTTTATTTTTGCTTTTGTTTCCCTTGCCTTTGAAGTCATATCTATCAAGAAGTTGCTGTGGCAAAGGTCTCAGAGTTTACTGCCATGCTCTCCTCTAGGATTTTGATGGATTCCTATTTCACATTTAGGTCTTTCATCCATTTTGAGTTTATTTTTGCATATGGTGTAAAAAAAAAAAAAGGTCCAGTTTCATTCTTCTGCAAGATGCTATCCAGTTTGACACTGGATATTCTTTCCTGCTTTGTTGAATATTCATTAACCATAGAGTTGAGGGACCATTTCTGGGTTCTCCATTCTGTTCCATTTATTTGTATCTGTTTTTCTGCCAGTACCATACTATCTTGGTGATTGCAGCTTTGTGATAGAGCTTGATGTCCAGAATTGTGATGCCATCAGTTTTGGTTTTCTTTTTCAACATTTTTTTGGCCATTTGTGGTCTTTTCTTGTTCCATACAAGTTTGAGGGTTGTTTGTTCCAGCCCTGTGAAAAATATTGATGGTAGTTTGATAGGGATTGCGTTAAGTGTGTAGACTGCTTTGGGTATCATGACATTTGAACAATATTTGCTTCCAACCCATGAGCATGGATTATTTTTTCCACTTCTTTGTGTCTTCCTCATTTTTCTTTCATAAGTGTTCTATAGTTTTCTGAGTACAGATCCTTTGGTTAGGTTTATTCCTTGATATCTTATGGTTTGGCTGTAATACTGATTGGGATTGATTCTTTAATTTCTGTTTCTTCTGTCTCATTGTTACTGTAGAAATGTAGAAATGTAGCTGACTTCTGTGCATTGATTTTATATCCCACCCCTTTACTGAATTTCTGTATGAGTTCTAGCAATTTTTTTGTGGACTCTTTTGGATTTTCAATATAAAAGTATCATGTCATCTATGAAGAGTGAAAGCTTGACTTCTTTGCCAGTTTGGGTGCATTTTATTTCTTTTTGTTCTCTGATTGTTGACACTAGGTCTTCTAGTACTATATTGAATAACAGTGGTGAGAATAGACATCCCTGTCATGTTCCTAACCCTAGGACTCTCAGTTTTTCTCCATTGAGGATGATGTTCTCTGTGGATTTTTCATATATGGCTTTTATGATATTGAGGTATGTTTTCTCTTTCCCTACACTGAAGAGAGTTTTTATCAAGAAAGGATGCTGTGTTTTGTGAAATGCTTTTTCTGTGTCTATTGAGAGGATCATATGGTTTTTGTCCTTTTTTAAAAAAATTAATCTGCTATGCCACATTGATTGATTTGTGGATATTGAACCAACCTTGCAGCCCAGGAATAAATCCCACTTGGTTGTGGTGAATAATCCTTTTAATGTACTGTTGGATACTATTAACTATTATCTTGGTGAGAATTTTTGAATTCATATTCTTCAGGGATATTGGTCTGTGATTCTCCTTTTTGGCAGGATTTTTGGTCTTGGGATCAAGGTAAGGCTGGCCTCAAGGATGAATTTGGAAGTTTTCCTTCCATTTCTGTTTTTGAAACAGCTTCAGAAGAATAGGTAATAATTCTTTTTTAAATGTTTGGTAGAATTCCACTGGGATGCCATCCAACCCTAAAGTTTGTTTGTTGGAAGATTTTTTTATTACTGCTTCAATTTCTTTGCTAGTTATGTCTCTGTTCAGGTTTTCTATTTCTTCCTGTTTGTATTTGATAGTTTGTATGTTTCTAGGAATGCATTCATTTATTCCAGATTGCCTAATTTGTTGGCATATAATTGCTCATAATATGCTCTTTTTTTTTTTTAAAAGATTTTATTTATTTATTTATTTGACAGACAGAGATCACAAGTAGGTAGAGAGGCAGGCAGAGAGAGGAGGAAGCAGGCTCCCCGCTGAGCAGAGAGCCCGATACAGGGCTCGATCCCAGGACCCTGAGATTATGACCTGAGCCGAAGGCAGAGGTTTTAACCCTCTGAGCCACCCAGGCGCCCCTCATAATATGCTCTTATAATTGTGTTTCTTCAGTGTTGGTTGTGATCCCCTTTTTCATTTATGATTTTATTGATTTAGGTCCTTTCTCTTTTATTCTTGTGAGTCTGTCTAGGGGTTTATTGATCTTGTTAATTCTTTCAAAGAACTAGCTCCTAGCTTCGTCGATCTGTTTTACTGTTCTTTTGATTTCTAGTTCATAGATTTCTGCTCTAATCCTTATTAATTCTAGTCTCCCTCTGGGATTAGGCTTTATTTGCTCCTCTTTCTCCAACTTCTTTTGGTGTAAGGTTAGGTTGTGTATGTGAGATGTTTCTTGTGTCTTGATAACGGCCTGTATTGCTATATACTTCCCTCTTAGGACCACCTTTGCTGCATCTCAAAGGTCCTGAATGGTTGTGTTTTTATTTTCATTTGTTTCCATGAACTTTTAAAATTCTTTTTTAATTTCCTGGTTGACCCATTCATTCTTTAGTAGAATGCTCTTTAATCTCCATGTATTTGTATTCCTTCCAAATTTTCTTTTGATTGGGTTCAAGTTTTAAAGCATTGTGGTCTGATAATATGCAGGGAATAATCCTAGTCTTTTGGTACTGGATGACACCTGATTCATGGCCTAGTATGTGAAGTATTCTGGAGAATGTTCCAGTGTGTCATTTAAAGTCCTTGTTTACTTGTTGATCTTCTGCTTAGATGATCTGCCCATTGCTGTGAGTTGTGTGTTGATGTTTCCTACTATTAATGTATTATCAAAGTGTTTCTTTATTTAGGTTATTAGTTTATATAATTGGCTGCTCCCAAGTTAGGGGAATAAGTATTTATAATTGTTAGATCTTCTTGTTGGATAGACCCTTCTATTCTGATATAGTGTCCTTTGCCATCTCTTATTACAGTCTTTGGTTTTAAAATCTAGTTTGTTTGATGCAAGATACTCCATCTTTCTTTTGATGCCCATTAGCATGGCAAGTTGTTCTGCACCCCCTCACTTTCAATCTGGAGGTGTCTTTGGGTCTAAAATGAATCTCTTATAGACAACATATCAATGGTTCTTGTTTTTTCATCCAATCTGATATACTATGTCTTTTGATTGGAGCTTTACATTAAGAGTAATTATTGAAAGATATGAATTTATGACCATTGTATTACCTGTAAAGTCCTCATGTCTGTATATTGTCTATTCCTTTCTGGTCTTTGGTACCTTTGGGCTGTCTCTTCACTCAAAGGATCCCCTTTAGTATTTCTTGCAGGGCTGGTTTAGTGATGACAGATTCTTTCAGTTTCTGTTAGTCCAGGAAGCTCTTTATCACTCCTTCTATTCTGAATGAGAGTCTTGCTGGATAAAGTATTCTTGGATGCATTTTTTTCTCATTTAGCACCATGAATATATCATGCCAGTCCTTTCTGGCCTGCCAGGTATCTGTGGACAGGTCTGCTTCCAGACTTATGTTTCTACCCTTGTAGGTTAAGGACCTCTTGTCCTGAGCTGCTTTCAGGATTTTCTCTTTATCTCTGAGATTTGCAAGCTTGACTATTATATTTTGAGGTGTTGACCAATTTTATTGATTTTGAGCGGGGTTCTCTGTGCCTTCTGGACTTGAATGCCTGTTTCCTTCTCTAGATTATGGAAGTTCTCAACTATTATTGGTTTAAATAAACCTTCTGTCCCCTCTCTTTCCTCTTCCTCTGGGACTTCAATTATTCTAATATCATTTGCTTTATGGTATCACTCACTGGTCTTTCAAATCCTCCCTTTGCAATCCAGTGGTTGTTTATCTCTCTTTTTCACCATTTTTATTCTCCATCATTTTATCTTCTATATCACTGACTCTTTGGCCTCATTTATCCTAGCAGTTAGAGTCTCCATTTTTTTATTGCATCTTAGTAATAATTGTTTAGATTTCAGCCTGATTATAGTTCTTTTATTTCTCCAGTAAGAGATTCTCTAGTGTCTTCTATGCTTTTTTCAAGCCCAGCTAGTGCCCTTTATGATCATTGTTTTGAATTCTAGTTCTGACATCTTACTTATATACATATTGATTAAATCTCTGGCAGTGAGTAGTGCCTCCTGTTCTTTCTTTTTGGGGTGAGTTTTTCAATCTCATCCTTATGTCCAGAAAAGAATAGATGAAAGGAAGAAAATACAAAAATAGCAACAACAATACCAGAAAAATATGCACTAAACAAATCAGACGATAACAGAAAAAAAATAAATAAAGAGCAAGCAAGCGAGAGAGAACAGTCAAACAAGCTGTAGAAGAGAACACAACAGTAAACTAGATCCTGGGTGTATTTTGGTCCATTTTTTAGAAGAAACTAGGTCCTAAAATAGGAAAGAAAGAAAAACTATATATAAAAATAAAATTGAGTACAAGGAAACAAAAAATGAAAAAAATATATAATGTAAATGTAAAAATAAAAATAAAAAAGACTTAAAAAAAGAATTGATAAAATAAACTAGCTGAAAAGAAAAAATATAAAATGGAAAGACTAAAGAATAATAAGAAAAAACCACAAATGCTGTATACTGTTTTCCCCAAGAGCTAAAGTTTTGCAGTTCTCTGTGATTGGTAAATTTGGTATTGCCAGATGTTTGTGCTGGTCTTCTGGGGGAGGGGGCCTGTTGTACTGATTTGCAAGGTGTCTTTGCCTGGACAGAATTGCACCCCCTTTCCAGGGGACCAGGCTCAGTGTAAGCAGTTCCAGATTGCACTAAGTAGTACTGTTTTGATCCCTGAAGGCTTTCAGCACTGATTGCATTGGGGGAGGGGAGGGAGGTTGAAAGTGGCAACACCCCAATATCTATCTAGTTCCAGAGCTGACAGTTTGTGTACTCCACTCTTCAGTGAGTCCTTACAGAAAAGCAGTCGATCACTCTTATCTCCCTGTTTTTTTTTCCTCTCCCTCTGAGATTTTAAGGAAAATAAAAAATTATTTTCTTTAGTTGAGGTGAAAAACTGCTTCCTAAGTTCATATGTTTCCTTGAGAGGAAACGCAGCAAATGTAATTAAGAGATAAACTATGAGAAAATCCTCTTCAAATTCCATGCTGTCCATAGACGTACTTCATAGTCTCCATAACTATCTAGCTGAATTCCAGGGACTAGATGAAATTAGGGCCCTTATGCCTCCACCATCTTCACTCTGAACTTCACATGTAGCTCAAACCTTGCTCTTTTCTCTAAGCCCGGGAAGTTTTTTCTTTCTCACTCCTCTCCCACTCCCATATACTTCTGGAACAGGGGCATATACTCTGTGTTCTGTGGAATGGTCCACAGAGGTACTTTAGACTTTCTGTAAAAATCATTTTGAATGCTATTTAAGTATACTTATAATTGTTTAAAAAAAAAAAACCTATAAGGAAGTATCCTAGACCAAGTTCTAACATGCCAAAGACTACCTCCTTATTTGGGACTGGCAAGTTAACTCATTTTGTGTAGATTTTGGTATAAAATGTCTTCTGCTATCTCTGTATACGTTTGAAGTTCTTATAAATTTGCCTTTGATTAAGAAGGTGATAATTCCAAGCTGCTCTTTCAATTGTGTGTATGCATTGTTTGTTTTCTTATTTAACTCTAGACTACCCATGTTGAAATTTAGGCCTGACAGTATTATAGTAGTGAGTTCCCTGTCACAGCCTCTGGTCAGGGCTCACATGTGTCTAGAAGGCTCAGTGCATCTTCTTGGAGGATATTTTCCTCAAGTCATACAGTCAATCAGGTAGTAATAAGTGAAGTACAACGTGGCCATCATACCATATTTTAGATAGTCTTAAAAATTCTTTTAAATTGGAGAGACTTGTTTGCTTTTTAGAAGTAAACTAAGGAAGGAGGAGTCAAGATGGCGGAGAAGTAGCAGGCCGAGACTACTTCAGCTAGCAGGAGATCAGCTAGATAGCTTATCTAAAGATTGCAAACACCTG
>NC_081559.1:94985564-94995199 GCF_022355385.1 Mustela nigripes
TATTCATCCTTTCTGATGGCTGAGTAATATTCCATTGTATATATGGACCACATCTTCCATTCATCTTCTGAAGGCATCTTGGCTCTTTCCACAGTTTGGGTATTGTGGACATTGTTGCTATGAACATTGGGATACTTATGGCCCTTCTTTTCTCTACATCTTTATCTTTGGGGTAAGTACCCAGTAGTGCAATTGCGGAGTCATAGGGTAGCTCTATTTTTAACTTTTTGAGAATTCTCCACATTGTTTTCCAAAGTAGCTGTACCAACTTGCATTCCACCACCAAAACTGTAAGAGATTCCCCTTTCTCCACATTCTCTCCAACACTTGATGTTTCTTACCTGTTAATCTTTGCTGTTCTAACTAGTGTAAGATGGTATCTCAATGTGGTTTTGATTTGAATTTCCATGATGCTAATGATGATGAACATTTTTTCATGTGTCTGCTAGCCATTTGTATGTTTTCATTGCAGAAGTGCCTGTTCATGTCTTCTGCCCATTTTTTGACTTATCTGTTTTTCGAGTATTGAGTTAGGGAAGTTTTTTCTAGATCTTGGATATCAGCCCTTTGTCTTTAGTGTCATTTGTTTGTCATTATGTTACATAATACTATATGTTTCTATAGGTACATGTAATGTAAATAAAATAATGGGAAAAGGTCTGGAAAGATACCCACCAAACTGTTAATAGAATGGAGCACTGGGTGTTGTAAATAAACAATGAATCTTGGAACACTGTATCAGAAACTAATGATGTATTTTATAGTGACTAACATAACACAATAAAAAAAAGAAATTACTTTTTAAAAAAGATTTTATTTTTAAGTAATCTCTATACTTGACGTGGGTCCTCAAACTCATTAACTGAGATCAAGAGTTGAATGTTCTACCAACTAAGCCAGCCAGGCACCCTGATAAGAATTACTTTTGAGGATAAGGAGTGCTGATCCATGGGAATTAACTATAGCTTTATCTCCAAAAGCCTAAATTTTAAAAGGAAAGTTTATTCAAATATTACTTATGTAATGAAAAATTAACCTTAAAAATAAAAACATGAAATGAGGGCATTGGAGGAGGACTTTAATCAGTATTGGCCATGATACCACATTAAGAAAGGTATTTTGCATTGTGATACGTTACACCCCTGTGTATCTATTTATACAGGTACAGACTGAGACAAAAGTTTCATGAAACAATATTTACTCTTACCACGAATGTATTCTGCTATTCTCTTTTGTAATCTATTTAATTTTTTAAGCTGTTCTAACCCACTGCATTGATATGACTCACTGTTCTGTTGCAGCCCATATTCTCAAACACTGAGATTCTTTCATGAAAATAGCCCTGTGCATTGGCTTTCCACCTCTCCTGAAGTCCCTTAGTATTTTTTTGTCTCTTTTGCTCTGTTAGCACAAAATTATTGCTATCTGTGTGTTCTTTACCCGTTTGGGTGTCTCCCTGGTTCCCTAGTGATGGAGTGTGAAATAATAGATAATATATATATATATATATATATTGGTCTCTGCCTCTGGTTCCTGGCACATTTCTCCTAAAACCCTTGTAAAATTTCCTAAGTGATAAGAACACTAGGAGTTTCTCTTTTTTTCTTTTCCAAATTTTTATTTAAATTCTAGTTTGTTAACGTATAGTGTAATATTGGTTTCAGGAGTAGAATTTAGTGATTCATCACTTACATACAACACCCAGTGCTCAACATAACAAGTGCCCTCCATAATACCTATCACTCATTTAGTCCATCCTCCACCAACCTCCCTCCATCAACCTTCAGTTTGTTCTCTGTTGTTAAGCATCTCTTATGGTTTGCCTCCCCCTTCATCCTTCTCTCTCCTCTTCCCACATATACATCTGTTTTGTTTCCTAAATTTCACATATGAGTGAAACCATGGGATATTGTTCTTTCTCTGACTGGCTTATTTTTCTTAGCATAATATACTCTAGCTCCATCCACATCATTGCAAATGGCAAGATTTCATTATTTTTGATGGCTGAGTCATATTCCATTGTGTATATTATACCACATCTTTTTTATCCATTTATCAGTTGATGGACATCTGGGCTCTCTCCATAGTTTGGCTATTGTTGTAATGCTGCTATAAACACGGTGGTGCATATACCCCTTCAAATCTGTATTTTTGTATCCTTTGGGTAAATACCTAGTAGTGCAATTGCTGAGTTGTAGGATAGTTCTAGTTTTTACTTTTTGAGGAACCTCCATACTGTTTTCCAAAGTGGCTGCACCAGTTTGCATTCCCACCAGCAGTGCAAAAGGAGTCCCCTTCCTCCGTATCCTCTCCAACATCTGTTGTTTCCTGTGTTGTTAATTTTAGCCATTCTGACAGGTGTGAGGTGGTATCTCACTGTGGTTTTGATCTGCATTTCCCTGGTAATGAGTGATGTTGAACATCTTTTCATGTGTCTGTTAGTTATCTTGATGTCTTTGGAAAAATGTCTGTTGATGTCTCCTGCCAATTTCTTAACTGGATTATTTGGGAAGTTTTTTGGGTGTTGAGTTTGATAAGCTCTTTCTAACTTTTAGATACTAACCCTTTATCAGATATGTCATTTGCAAATATCTCTTCCCATTCTGTAGGCTGCATTTTAGTTTTGTTGGTTGTTTCCTTCACTGTGCAAAAGCCTTTTATCTTGATGAAGCTCCTAGAGTTCATTTTTGCTTTTGTTTCCTTTGTCTCTGGCAATGTGTCTAGTAAGAAGTTGCTATAGCTAAGGTCAAAGAGGTTGCTGCCTTCTAGGATTTTGATGGATTCCTGTCTCACATTTAGGTCTTTCATCCATTTTGAATTTATTTTTGTGTATTGTGTAAAAAAAAATGGCCCAGTTTCACTTTTCTACATGTGGCAATCGTTTTCCAACACCATTTGTTGAAGAAACTGTTTTTTTTTCCATTGCCTATTCTTTCCTACTTCATCAAAAATTAGTTGTCCATACAACTGTGGGTCAATTTCTGGGTTTTCTATTCTGTTCTATTGACCTATGTGTCTGTTTTTGTGCTCAGTATCATACTATGTTGATGACTACACCTTTGTACTATAGCTTGAAGTCTGGAATTGTGATGCTTCCTGCTTTGCTTTTCTTTTTCAGGATTGCTTTGACTATTTCGGGGTCTTTTGTGGTTCCATACAAATTTGAGGTTGGTTTATCCTAGCTCTGTGAAAAATGCTGGTGGTATTTTGATAAGGATTGCATTAAATGTGTAGATTGTTTTAGGTGGTATGGACATTTTAACAGTGTTTGTTATTCCTACCCATGAGCATGGAATTTTTTCCCATTTCTTTATATCCTCTTCAATTTCTTTCATAAGTGTTCTATAGTTTTCAGCATATGGATCTTTTACTTCTTTGGCTAGGTTTTTCCCTAGGTATCTTATTGCTATTGGTACAATTGTAAATTGGATCAATTCCTTGATTTCTTTTTCTGCTGCTTCATTATTGGTATGTAGAAATGCAACAGATTTCTGCACAATGATTTTATATCCTGGGACTTTGCTGAATTCATGTATTAGTTCTAGCAATTTTTTTGGTGGAGTCTTTGGGTTTTCTACATAGAGTATCATGTCATCTGCAAATAGTGAAAGTTTGACTTCTTACTTGCCTATTTAAAACATTTTATTTCTTTTTGTTATCTAATTGCTGTGGCTAAGACTTCTAGTACTATGTTAGAGAGTAATGGTGAGAGTGGATATCCCTGTCTTGTTCCTGACCATAGAGGACAAGCTCTCAGTTTTTCCCCATTGAGGATGATATTAGCTGTTGGTCTTTCATATGTGGCTATTATGATGTTGAAGTATGTTCCATCTCTGCCTACTTTGTTGAGAGTTAGTTACTAGGAGCATCTCTTACTTTAATATTTGGTCTTTAGTCCTCTGACATAGGATTGCTAAAACCCTTGTGAGTTCCTAAGTGGGTAAGAGCACTAGTAGCATCTTTTGTTCTATTTTTTTAAAAAGATTTTATTTATTTGACACACAGAGATCACAAGCAGGCAGAGAAGTGGGCAGAAAGAGGAGGAAGCAGGCTCTCTGCCAATCAGAGAACCCAATGTGGGGCTCGATCCCAGGACCCTGGGATAATGACCTGAGTCAAAGGCAGAGGCTTTAACCCAGTAAGCCACCCAGGCACCCCTCTTTTGTTCTATTGATGTGACTCTGAGTAAACCCCTGGATGGCTCTTGGATGGGGCTGGTCATCAGAAAGACCAAGCCATGATTAGAAGCTTGGCATTTTCAGTCCCCTACCAGTTCTCCAGGGAAGGAAGAAGGGCTAGAAATAGAGTTAATAATTGAATATGCCTTCATGAGAAAACCTCCATAAAAATTCCAATAGCATGGGGGTTTTAGTAGTTTCCAGGATGGAGAACGCATCCACACTGGGAAGATGATGCACCCCAGCTCTGTAGGGATGGAAGGTCCTGTGCTTGGGACACAGGTGAAAATCTGGGTAGGTTTTTCTATCTGAGGGAAATCATTTTGAGAGCAGCAACCTGATGAGATCACACAGACTAGTGTGTGAAAAATGCTAATTGGATGGAAATGATGTGTTTGTGTATATGCATGCACAGGCACGTGTTTATGTGCACATGTGTGCATGTCTGTATTTGTATTCCCAAAGGCCTGGAAACCACTCAGTAGCATGTTTCTAGATTCATCTGACCCATGGATTTGAAAAGGACCCTATGTCTACCCTCTGAAATGCTCCTAGGTATTTTTTCACCACCCTAAACGGCTCCCGAAAGGCTACACAACCTGGCTTGCTACCTATACTTTTATCACCACTCAACCAAGGATAAATGGTGTTTTTTAGTTCTGAACAAAGCTTTCCTGTGGCAAACAAATACTTCTTGGTTCATTCCAAGGGCACTGAAAAGCCAAAGGTTAAAAAGAGAAACAAATGGCAGACCAAAGAAATGTTTTGGAAAGATTTTTCTGAGGACAGGAATCTCTGAGGCAAATCAGTCTTGGGGGCCACAAGCTATTTATTCAAAGGAATGTAGGAGAACAAAAAGAAATTTCAGCTCCAAATACTGGATTTTCTCATTGCTTAGCCTAATTTCTATATTCATATATATTTGCCTGTTGTTTTTCCAGTGGCTGTAATCTCTGACCATTCTAATTATGAAAAATACATATTCGGTTCTTTTGCATGTTCATTTGTTTTGTTTTTGAGAGAGAGAAATAGATTGTCACTGTTTTGTTCTATTAAATTCTGTACAGTTTTGCTGGAGATATGTAGGTAGTAGATATGAAATATTTTCATTCCTATTTTCTTTTGGAGATTTAGTGTTTATGCAATCTCTTGACATGAAAACAAAATGAAATGAAAGCCATTCAAATACAGTATCAAGGTTACAAATGAGACCTGTCTGTCCATTCCTGTGGACTTCTTAATAGCCTTGTAATCAGCTCTACTCAGAATGTACTCTCCCTTGGGGAGATTTAAGGCCAACTGACATCACCAGCTCCCCTAGGAACTAGCACTTTTAATGGGAAAAGTGTAGCACCGTGTCTATAGCAGCACTTAGTGGGCCCTCTTTAGTGGAGGTGAGAGCGAACTGCCCCAGAGTATTTCTTTCTGGGTCAGCAGGTTACTCCTGGTGCTAGGATTGGTGGGCCTGACACAAAATAGGTGTCAATATAAATCATTAAGTGAGTAAATGAATGTATGACCCCAAGGTTCTCAGATTTGAGTGAGCGTCAGAATCACCAGAGGCTTGTTCAAACACAGATTGCTGGCCTGACCCTCAGAATTCCTGAGATGGCAGGTCTGGGGTGATACCCCCAAATTTGCATTTCTTCCAAGTCACCCCTACGCATGGTAATTGTGCTTTCCCAGACCATGCGTCCTCTAGGGTGTGCTTCCATGCTCTGTCTACATTTAGCTGGAAGCTCAGGAATGTGACCTTAACTCCATGAGAGCATGAGATGCCTCTGACAGAGCATGAGATGCATCTGTGTAGCTCTAGACTTCAGCTCATGCACAGGCCTCACTACTTACAGAATGCTTTGCCCCAGGCTTTCCTCCTCTTGCTTTTTCTCTTACCAGACTCAACCTTTAATAAAAGTGGCTTTTCTCCTCTTTGTCTCCAGTGTTTAATTTCTCCAGCTTGTGCACAAACCTAAACTGTGCCATTTATTTGGTTGGCATTAATATACTGTAATAACCTGTGGAAAGAGCCCAGGTCACTTTCTTGAGGCAGAACAATAAATGCTAAAATTGGTTCTAGGGTAGAAAAAAAAAAAAAAGATTTCTTAATGGTTTCTCAAATTGCAATTTTCTCTTCTTAAATACAGCTCTTTGAAGTCACCCTCATTTTTCCTAGTAATTTTGAGAAACTCAGTACTGCTTCCTTGCTTATTACAAAGTCAATAAGAGGACATGAGTTGAGCTCCCTGGAGGCCCACCTGCAAGAACATCTCAGGCTCAGGATGTCCCTGTCTAAAGCACATTCACAATTTGGGGAAAACTCACCTTGCTGTGGTGTTGGAGCTGCACCCAGCCTCCATAGCCAAATCTCTGTGGGGGAGAAGCACAGTTAGACTGGAAGAACAAAACAGGAAGGACTGCAATAAAGGAGCATCTCTGGGGCAAAAGATGCTGAGTTCCATCCTACCAGGCATCACTTTCCCTTTTTCTCCCTGTACACCTATGTATCACATACTTTGTTGGTAGTTAAATCAATTCATTTTTTTCCCTCAAATATATTTATTTCAGAGGAAAATTCTATGTCATAGAAGTGCTTATTTTACCTAGGTTGCAATTTTTTTTTAAAGTTGGGTTTGTTGAGGTATAATTTACATATGGTAAAATTAGATCTTTGTAAGTGTATGTTCCATGCAATCCCACATTGCAATCAAAATGAAAATAGAGTCAGGGGCGCCTGGGTGGCTCAGTTGGTTAAGCGGCTGCCTTCGGCTCAGGTCAAGATCCCAGCATCCTGGGATCGAGTCCCACATCGGGCTCCTTGCTCGGCAGGGAGCCTGCTTCTCCCTCTGCCTCTAGCCTGCCACTCTGTCTGCCTGTGCTTGCGCTCTGTATCTCTCTCTCTCTCTCTAACAAATAAATAAAAATCTTTAAAAAAAAAAAGAAAATAGAGTCTTTCATCACCCTGAAATATAAAATAATGCTCTTTCACAGTCAACACTTGACTCATTCTTGTCCTCAGCCTCTTACAGCCACTGGTTTGATTTCTCAGTTTGTAAGTTTCACTTTTTTCCAAAATATTGTTTAAGTTAAACCATACATTATACATCCTTTATGAGCGGATTTGTTTTCATTTAGTAATATAGTTGAGATCCATCCATGTTGTTGAATGTGTCAGTAGTTCAGTCCTTTTTTAGAGATGAGTAGTATCCCATTCTAGGGACACTTGGTAGACATTTTGTTTTTCTACTTATCTGCTATTATGAATAAGTTGCTATAAACATTTGAAGACAGTTCTTTGTGTAGAAATATATTTTAATTTTTTTTAGGTCAATATCCAGGAGCAGAATTGCTTCATGAGAAACTGCCACTTAGAAACTGTGGCTAAAGTGGCTGTAGCAGTCTGTATGCCCAGCAACAAAGTATGAGAATTCCAGTTGTTCCACACCCTCACCTGCATGTAGTATTGTCAGTTTTCTTAATAAAGCCACTTCAGTAGGTGTGTAGTGTTATACCATTGTGGTCTTATTTGTATTTCTCTAATAACTAGAAAAGCTTTTCAAATACTCATTTGCCATATTTTCTTTGGTGAAATATCTGTGAACATTTTTGTCTAGGATTTTTTTTTCTTAACTGGGTTATTTGTCTTCTTATTACTGAGTTTTGAGAGTTGTTTATGTGTTCTGCACCAGATATCAGACACTAGTTTGCAATTTTTAAGTGAGGATTAACATTAAAAAATACTTGTTCATGCACTATCTAAAATCTTTTCACAGACCACCAGAAGTATGTGGACTATAAAGTCTACTCTTTAAGAAATACCATCTTAGAATGTTAACACTGCTCTTCAAACCATGAGGTGCCCATTAGTAGATCATGAAATCAGTTTAGTGGATGGTGACCCAGACATCCTAAAAGCCAAAATAATTTATGTAATGAATGCTGCCAGCTTTCTACCTATTTTCCCTCTTTTTAACACTCCTGTACACACCAGCTCTCCTACACCTGCCAGCCCCTGCGTTTCTTTGACAAGGACTTCCCTATTCCTACTGAAGCTAGCTTTTATGCAGTCCTTCTAGAAGGTCAGAAATCTCAGGAGATTAATGTCCCCATTCCTGACCCCCTGCCTCCATATCCCTCAACCAGTGACTGAGGATGCCTATATTTATATACATTGAATACCCTGGTTTCCCCACCACTTGGACATGATAAGTCTGAGATGAGGCACACATTGTACACTTTCATTGGTTGACTTGCTTTCCCTGTCTCATTTCTCTTCTCTCCTGGTGTTTCTGAGATCACCTCCAAAGTAAACTACTTGCATTTGAATCTTTGTTTCAGGGTCTGCTTCTTGGAAAACCCATGTTAAAATAGGAATGAAATGGAATGGAATGAAGCAGAGTGGAAGAGAATAGAACAGAACAGAATAGAATAGAATAATACATTAGAATGTTTCCCATGTGTTATTAGTTTCATTAGACTTTTCCATTATATATACGAATGAACTGAGTCACAATATAAAATATATTTCTTCTTGAGATCATGCGTAAGAAGTTTTCAAAGTCTGCCTGAGAACATAGGTATATATGACTCACATAACTAGAGGTTTTCAAATCTCCTTTTGTTCATTCATTCTTCAAATTCTCAGAGAATCCCACCCATGACCAGCCTTACTAGGGCAGAGAAAATGAAGGACACTTCCAGTCTTGAACATGTGGGGGTGGGCTGTCAAGTATTGAAGGGTAATGGTATGTGAGACGTGCTGTGGCCGAGTAACACACAAGCTCTCTGGGAGCCTGTAGGAGGGTACTGGCCACCAACTTGAGTCGGGTGGTATCTATGGAGGGAGATTGAAAAGATAGTCTGGGGTCAGAACTTCCAATGTTCAGCATTTCCTGGCTTCAGAACAGTGACTCCCACCGTGTGATGGAAGAAGGGAAGATGAGGGGCCAGAAACAGTGATATGAAGAGCTTATCAAAAGCAGTTGTCAGTAGTGTTGGGTAGAGAAGCTGAATATCAGCTCACCTTCTTGCTTATTATAGTTGGATGAAACCAGCTAACAGTGATTCATTTTCATGTCATGTTATAGGGAAGTTGTCTTGAGGGAGTCAGTCCTTGGCAGGTTTCTTTTCCGAGCTACCCTCTCACCTCCAGACTGAGAGGGAAGGTCTAGGCCTGCAGCACAGGGCTGTTTGTATGTCTCTGTGTCTGTGACTGGGGCCACCCCAAGAAAGATTTAAGATTTTGTAAATTCTGTACCAGCTTTGTTCTACCTTGACATAAGGTCTGTTCTTGAGTTCTACTTCCAAATAATCATATTAGCTCTGAAAAATCAACCTGCCCCCTTCCTAAATGTCACCATAGGACCTGGAGTAGTAGCCTGGGCATGCAAAGGAAACTGTCCATCAGGGGCCTGGATTCTCTTCTTTGTACCAAGTCTCTCTTTTGTATCCCACCACCCC
>NC_081559.1:94995699-95003816 GCF_022355385.1 Mustela nigripes
ACTCTTCTCCTTTCATGCATTTAATTCCCTCGTGCTCTCCACCTCCATCTTCTCCTGGATAAAGCTGATGAGAGATTTATATTGGTGGAGGAGGTGGCATATGGCCTCAACCAGTTACACTTTAAAGTCAATAAACTTTCTCTTGAATTGGGAAATTGTCACTGAAATTTTACTTTACTGTAGAAGAAAAAGTTTTGTTTCCTTGTTTCCTTCTCTATTCTTTCTTTCCTCTCTCTCTTTCTTACTTATTCTTAATTTGCTAAGGATCTTTAGCCCATAAGTTAGCAGGTTAAAGATGTATTCTCTTGGAGGAAGGGCAGAGAGGCAGGGGGAGGCAGAACAAAGGGATCTTGTCACATATGACCAACCACTTACAAGATTCTGAATTTTGTTGGAGTAACTTAGCATCTCAAAGTCACTCTTTCCTTATGTGTCAAGTGAGGCTACATTTTGTGCTTCATATTTAACTGTAACATAGCATTTTATAGGAATTTAATTGAGATAAAATTCATAGAGAGCTACTGATGCCAGACCTGGCTTATAGAAAGGGCCTCATCAATGCTAACAATGATTATGATGATGATGACATTGGCATTGGTAATGATGGAAGTAGTGGGGGTGATAGTGATGGTTGTGGTATTTGTAGGGATGGAAGTGGTGGTGGCAATGGTAGAGGTTGTGAGGTGGTAGCAGTAATGTTAGTAAGCTTGGTGGTGGTGGTGGCGGCAGCCAGGGGTGGCATTAGACGTAGCATAGTGGTGGCAGCCTATTTTATCCTTAGGTGGTAGAAGAAGGCATACTCTAGCTCCAGACATTAAAGAGTGCTCTGAAAGAAGGAGCTTTTGTCACCCTGTGTTCCTCCTTCCTCTTTCTTGGAAAGCACAAAATTTGACCACTTTGTGTTTCTTCTAACCCCCCTGGAAAGGCCTAACCTATTTAGGGCAACTGCTGCAAGTCTGGGTTCTACATAGTTCTGCAGCTATCATCCTAGGTTGAATCAAGCCTGGGATCTGAAATTTATGACCTTGAAAATAGTTTTGGTGAGAGCATATGCCAAGGGGCATTTACAGTCTGAAAATATTTGACTGACAATGACCATAGGTATTTAAGGTCATGACAATAAAAAACAAACTAAAAAAATCAAGGGAATTCAGTTCTACATACAAGAGATATGTTTCTGAAATAGATTTATATCAATTAGAGATAGATGAACTGAAAGGCATTTTTAATGTCTTGGGACATCACACTTCATGAGGTGAATAAGGAACTTCCTGTATGATGATACCAGATATCTATTTCCTCAGAGGGGTTGCTTAAAAGTCAGATTATGTCTGGAATTTTATTTCCTAAAATCTGACAGTGATCAAGTACAATTAAATCATTGCTAATGAAAAAAATATGTAAATATATATTTGTTACTGGCCAGCATTTTTCAAACCCATTTAAAACTGGAAGAATCTTTGCAAATCTTACTATTGGGGACACAGTAGGTGGTCTGTAAATTCTTACTGAAGGAAAGAGCCAAGACCTTATTATCATCATTGTTATGAATAATCTCATCACGGATCAACCTAAAACAATGTTCACCATGGTTCCTTGGGCCACCATCCTCCTCTTTCTGAGAGCAGAGAGTAGGGGTCCTGATGCATCAGAAACACAATTTAATCAAGTGCTCCCTGCATCTGCTCTTTACACCTGAGATAGATTTTCCCCCTACGGATCTTAACTGTAAGTCTGAATAAAATGGTTATTAGCAAGTGAAAATGAAAAGATTTCTCAGATCCCAGTTGTTAATAATCATTAGTTAAATATCAACCCAGGCATTTTGACTCTACTTATCTGTTTCTTCACTGCATTAGGAGGTCAAGGTTATTGAGGTGTGTTCATTAATGTTTAATAAGGAAAGGCAGGTTGGAAAACATGTTAGTTCTTCCAATGGGGCTTCATCTTCTGAAACAAAACTGGCTTCTCCTTCTCATTCTTTTATTGGAAAGTTTGGGAAAATGGTGAGAAAAGATCAGAGATTGATGTTTTGAAATAATATTTTATCCCTTGAGAAACAATTTGAAGATAAAGGAAAATCTGCTGTAATTACTGAACCATATGAACACCAAGGACTCAGGTCACTTTAATGCTTACATTATTCTGGCTATATGTACTGGTAATGGGGTGAGAGGAAGAAGAGTCCCATTTTTATCTCACTCCCAGTTTGAAAACAAACTGTTTTTCAGCTGTTTTGTTTTTTTTTTTTTCATCACTGGTTTGCTTGCAATCAAATGAAGACTTTACCACATAACAAATCCACTTACTTGACCTGTGGGTTGAAGTTAGGTTCCAGTGACCCTGTGATGAGGCTCTCAGTGGGTTTACACGAATGTGGGGAGTTGGGGAACAGGCTGGTGTGGAGGGAGACAGTGGGGGACAGAGGGAAGCAGAAACATCCCTCATAGAAGTGATAGTCTCCTGCGCAAGCTCTATCAAGGTGGTTGCAGTGGTAATGCTGCAGAGGGGCCACCATGGTCCCACATAGCTCTGGGATTAGAGGCTCCTTTCTGTGTCTTGGATACTCATCTGTCCAGCAAGGTTAATAATATAAATCCTATCTGCAATTTACATGATTTTTATGTGAATCTAATACATATGTATCTTGCTCCCTGGCAGTTTAAGAGTATAATGGTTATTATTACTATCATTATATCATCAATATTATTAAGCTTATCAGTCATCTGCAGCAAATGAGACTACTAGATAGAACCCTGGTTTACTGGGACATAAACTGAATGCCCCTCCCCTCTTTTTAGGCGACAGCTAGAGGTTAAGAAGGAGAAGGGAGGGGGGGTTGCCTGGATGGCTCATTCACTTAAGTGTCTGATTCTTGGTTTCAGCTCAGGTCGTGATCTCAGAGTTGTGAGATCAAGCCCCTCATCAGGCTCCACACTGAGTGTGGAATCTGCCTGAGACTCTCTCTCATCTCCTGCTGCCCCTTGCCTGCCTCAAATAAATAAGTAAATCTTAAAAAAAAGAAAAAAAAAAAGGAGAAGGGGCAAAAAGAGCCAGCAGAGCATGTGGTTAGGAGGTCTCCAGGGCACATATTTATGGTTATAGCCTCCCTAATCTCTGCATCTTTTGGCTTCTTAACCAGTTTCAACAATGCCTTCAGGGCCCTTCATTGGGTGGGGGCACCTAGAAATTGTCAGCTCTTGACGACAACTTCTCTGCTCAAATTGGAGGCAAGCTTCTGGGTGGGAGGCAGACGAGGGGAGGTGGATTTGTGACTCTAGGTAGATAGTAGGTAGAAAGTTTTCTCCCTTTCGCAAAGAGGGGGCACATTTTTAGGCTGCTCTGGGTCTTCATCACTAACCTTGTAAAGTGGGGTTTACACTTTAATAAAACACGATGAGTATAATAACATTTAGAGCAGCAATGTCCCATGAAGGCCCTTAGACTCCTGCAGGGGTTAGCTAGTGCAGTTAGTTTTTACTACCTGCTACACCAGGAAACACTTTTAAGATGGTTCAGCATCATATGTATTTTTCAAATGACAATGTCTACTATTCATTCACCTTACCTAAAGTACCAGTGGAGAAAGAAACAAGATTAACGTTCTTCTAGGAGACATTTATGAAAAGAAAACAGTTTCACTTACTTGCATAATAAACTGTATTTTAATTAGAGTTTGTGTTAATTCATTTTTCCTCACTTGGGATAAAAAAGATGAAACATTATTAGTGGCATGAAAATACTAGAGAGAAGATTAGGTAAAACCTGATACTTAGCCTGAATAAAGCTCAAACCAGTTATACATTTCTTCATGTTCCCCACCTCCTTCTTTTAGTATTCATTCAAAAGTTCTTAATGACAAAAGGAAATTTCCCTCTTTTGAGAAACAGAGAAAAAGACACTCATTGTACAAAGGCTTCATGTCATTTTCTCTAGGGTTTTTTGATGTTCCTACTCTCTAGTTCATAACAAGGATTTACAGCTTAAAGAACATCAAAAGGAAAGGTTTCAGACAGTGTCCTAAAATAGACTTTTAAAAAATTCCGCAAAGCTATCTCTTAGTGCTTCTAAAACTTATTTTAAACATTTTGGAAAGGAGATGTGTTTTAGAAGTCTTGGAAGCCTATCATATTCCATTTTTTAATAGTCTTTTGCTTGAAACTGTAACTTTAAATTCTGTAGTTGGCACGTATCTTCCCAGCAGCTGAATATGTGATTTAAATGGAAGTAAAACTGCCTGACTTAAATTGTCCAGAAATTTTAAAGACTGCTTCATTTGAGAAGAAAAGGGGATTTTGAGAAGGCACTTATTTCTTTGATCAATATTCTTTGAAAATAAATATAAAGCTAATTTTTAAAAAACTGGGAAATCAGAGCTACCAAATAATTTTAAATCACACCTAGAGCAGAGAAACTTAACATCTAATTCCCCAAAGAATAAACAGATCTGTAGTAGAAGCAATGAGAAACCCTGGAGAAGATCCAGAAATAATTCATCAGATTAATCACCATTACCTTTTTTAGATCTGGCCATTCTTTTGGTAGAATATGACTATGGATGTCAATTTTCATCTCCACAGGATCAGAGAAGCATGCAAAGAAAGAAGTTTTGGTACCAAGCGATCTCCATAAAAACAATGGAGTTAATTGATTTACAGAGTCTCTTTACAGCTACTTTCTGGCACCAGTCAGTAAGCTTAGTCGGCTCAATCTAAGTCCACTGGAAGTGCCTTATTAAAGTTCAGAATTCTGTTTATTTGTCAACTTGGCTTTGGATCAACAACTCTTTGGTAATCGGGACTCTGGGCACTAAATTAAAAAATAAAAAAAAGACTGTACTAAACCTCACGAGGTCAGATGTACTACTGGGTGCTTTTGAATTACAGCAGGTCCAAAATCGGTTAATCTTTGCTTTGAAATATTTCTTTTTTTTTTTCTTTCAAGATATACATAGGAAAAAAATGGAGTGCCTGGGTGGTGTGGTTGGTTGATTGTTCAACTTTTGGATTTTGCTTAGGTAGTGATCTCATGGTCATGGGACTGAGCCCTGCATGGGGCTCTGCACTCAACATGTTTGAAATTCTCTCTCCCTGTTCCTTTGCTCCTCCTGCTCATGCAAACACTCTCTTTCTCTCTCAAATAAATAAATCTTTTTTTAAAAAGATACAGTAAAAAATCAAGTAGAACATGGTTAAAAATCAAATAGTACAAAGTGTTGTTAAAGAACAGTAATCACTGACTCACCTTATCATTACTTCCCCAGAAGGAACCAATTTTAAAACTTTTGCTTTTCATTCAGTTATTTACCTTGATGTCTTTAAACAGTATTGATCAATTGGCTTGTTCATGAAAATTTAACATGTTGAAAAGTTGTGGGGGAAGTTTCACCTTTACTTTTAAGTCAGAGAAAAAGTCTATTCTTCATACATGTTATTTTTTCCATTGCCTTTTTCTTTCATTTATTCTTTTTTTTTGTCTTTTTTTAAAAATTTATTTTTTATTTTCAGCATAACAGTATTCATTATTTTTGCACCACACCCAGTGCTCCATGCAATCCTTCTATAATACCCACCACCTGGTACCCCGACCTCCCACGCCCCGCCCCTTCAAAACCCTCAGATTGTTTTTCAGAGTCCATAGTCTCTCATGGTTCACCTCCCCTTCCAATTTCCCCCAACTCCCTTCTCCTCTCTAACTCTTTCATTTATTCTTGCATTTAATATTTATTAAGGCTGAATGAGGTAAAATTATGCATATGTTGTAATAGATAACTGTATACAGCTTAAGTGCAGGGATAAAAAGAGGGAAACCATTCCATACTGAGAGTTCTCAGAGCCCTTTGGGGAGGTCTTCCACTGGAGTGTAAAGTGGGGCTATGGGTCATGTCTCTAAAGAAAGCCTAGAAAAAAACAGCCCTTTGTTATTCTATGTTAACTCTTTCCTATTCCTGGAAAGCTTAAAAAGTTCAAGGACCTGAGGTCTCTGGCACAGCCTTAAAACTACTTTGGGATGACCCCTTCATCTCAGTCTCCATAGGATAGGGACTAAGTCATCAAAAAAGGCTTCCTACTAGGCTATTCAACTAGATTCTGGAAAAATGCAACCAACATTCTTTTCAACTAGATTCCGGGTAGATTATAACAAATGTTCTTTTAAATGCTGCTCAGCTTGAAAGAAAATAAAGCAAATCCTCAAGGTCATTTTTTAAAAAGTTCAACAACCTAAAATGGAATAAGTGACCTTCAGTCAACATGAGGATACATGCCAATATCCAAAGTGAGTGTAAGTACTTTTGGAGCACTTTCTGTGGCTCAGGCACTGTTCCAAGCATTTTAGTCATATCAATTAATTTATTCCTTATAACAATCCTATGAGAGAGGAATTATTACTAATATTCACTTCATAAAAGAGGAAACTGAAGCACACAGAAGTTAGGTAACTTGTCCATGGTCACAGAAAGAAACCCTGGAGTGAGTGGTAGAAACAAAATTTGAGCCCAGGCAGTATAGACTCAGAATTCTGAGAGCTTTGAGGATTTATATCAAAGGAGGAGTAGGAGATCATGGGCTAGTATAAAACTGAGACCCCTTCATTTAATTAGAATTTTAAAAAATTATTTATTTATTTTTTAAATTTCTTTTCAGTGTTCCAGAATTCATGGTCTATGCACCACACCCAGTGCTCCATGCAATACATGCCCTCCATAATACCCACCACCACACTCACCCAACCTCCCATCCCCCACCCCTCCAAAACCCTCAGATTGTTTTTCAGAGTCCATAGTCTTTCATGGTTCATCTCCCCCTCCAATTTCCCCCAACTCCTTCCTCCTCTCCATCTCCCCATATCCTCCAGGTTATTTCTTATTCTCCACAAGTAAACAAAACCCTATGATAATTGACTCTCTCTGCTTGAATTATTTCACTCAGCATAATCTCTTCCAGTCCCATCCATGTTGATACAAAAGTTGGATAGTCATCCTTTCTTTTTTTTTTAAATTTTAAATTTTTATTTTTTAATAAACATATAATGTATTATTAGCCCCAGGGGTACAGGTCTGTGAATCGCCAGGTTTACATACTTTACAGCACTCACCATATCACATATCCTCCCCAGTGCCCATAACGCCACCACCTTCTCCTGACCCCCCTCCCCCCGTCACCTTCAGTTTGTTTTGTGACAGTAAGAGTCTTATGGTTTGTCTCCCTCCTGATCCCATCTTGTTTCATTTATTCTTTTCCTACCCTCCAAACCCCACACATGGCGTTTCCACTTCCTCATATTAGGGAGATCATATGATAGTTGTCTTTCTCTGATTGATTTATTTCGCTAAGCATAATACCCTCTAGTTCCAGCCACTTCGTCACAAATGTCAAGATTTCATTTCTTTTGATGGCTGCATAGTATTCCATTGTATATATATATACCACATCTTCTTTATCCATTCATCTGTTGATGGACATCTAGGTTCTTTCCATAGTTTGGCTATTGTGGACATTGCCTCTATAAACATTCAGGTACATGTGCCCCTTCAGATCACTACATTTGTTTGTTTCCTTTTTTTTTTGTGGGTTTAAAATTTATTTATTTATTTATTTATTTTTTAAATTTCTTTTCAGCGTAACAGTATTCATTGTTTTTGCACCACACCCAGTGCTCCATGCAATATGTACCCTCCTTAATACCCACCACCTGGCTTTAGGGTAAACAGCCAGTAGTGCAACTGCTGGGTCGTAAGGTAGCTCTATTTTCAACTTTTTGAGGAACCTCCATGCTGTTTTCCAGAGTGGTTGCACCAGCTTGCATTCCCACCAACAGTGTAGGAGGGTTCCCCTTTCTCCGCATCCTCACCAGCATCTAACATTTCCTGACTTATTAATTTTAGCCATTCTGACTGGTGTGAGGTGGTATCTCATTGTGGTTTTGATTTGTATTTCCCTGATGCCAAGTGATATGGAGCACTTTTTCATGTGTCTGTTGGCCATCTGGATGTCTTCTTAGCAGAAATGTCTGTTCATGTCCTCTGCCCATTTCTTGATTGGATTATTTGTTCTTTTGGGTGTTGAGTTCGATAAGCTCTTTATAGATTTTGGACACTAGCCCTTTATCTGATATGT
>NC_081559.1:95003916-95018517 GCF_022355385.1 Mustela nigripes
ATTTACCTGATGCCAAGTGATATGGAGCACTTTTTCATGTGTCTGTTGGCCATCTGGATGTCTTCTTAGCAGAAATGTCTGTTCATGTCCTCTGCCCATTTCTTGATTGGATTATTTGTTCTTTTGGGTGTTGAGTTCGATAAGCTCTTTATAGATTTTGGACACTAGCCCTTTATCTGATATGTCATTTGCAAATATCTTCTCCCATTCTGTCAGTTGTCTTTTGGTTTTGTTAACTGTTTCCTTTGCTGTGCAGAGGCTTTTGATCTTGATGAAGTCCCAATAGTTCATTTTTGCCCTTGCTTCCTTTGCCTTTGGCTATGTTCCTAGGAATAAGTTGCTGAGGCTGAGGTCGAAGAGGTTGCTGCCTGTGTTCTCCTCTAGGATTTTGATGGATTTCTGTCTCACATGGAGATCTTTCATCCATTTTGAGTTTATCTTTGTGTGTGGTGTAAGAGAATGGTTGAGTTTCACTCTTCTACACATAGGTGTCCAATTTTCCCAGCACCATTTATTGAAGAGACTGTCTTTTTTCCACTGGATATTTTTTCCTGCTTTGTTGAAGATTTGACCATAGAGTTGAGGGTCCATATCAAAGCCCTCACCATATTTCTATCAATGATTTATTCGCGATGATTTAGGTATTCTCTGAGACAATGTAAGCTTTCTCTACCATGCTCTTCATTTCCTTCTGAGCCCTCGCTGGCAGAGTCATTTGCATCCACATGTCTATTAACAGTCTGTTCAAGGGAATCTAGGATTTTTTCCATCATACACCTCAAGGTTCTTGCAGCCTCTACTCATTACTCAATTACAAAGCCACTTTCACATTTTTTGTATTTGTTACAGCAGCACCCTACTTCTGGGTGCCAAAGTCTGTATTTGTTTTCAATTGCTTCTATAACAAAGACTACATCCTTTGTGGTTTAAACCAATACAAGTTTATTCTCTTACTGTTTTGGCAGTCAGAAGTCTAAATGGGTCAGCAGTCTGTGTTCCGGCTGAAAGCTCTAGAGAAGAATCTGTTTCCTTACTTTTTCTGCCTTCTAGAGTCTGTCTGCATCCTTGGCATAGACTCCATTCTCCATCCCCCAAGCCAGCCATATAGTATCTTGCAGTCTTTCTCTCCATTCTGTCATCATACAGCCTTTTTTTTTTTTTTTTAAACTCTAACCTTACCATCTCCCTCTTGTAAAGAGTTGTATAACTACATTGGACCCACCCAGATAACCCAGGATAATTTACCCATCTCAAAATCCATAACATCACATTTTCAAAGTCCTTTTAAAAATTTAAATTAATATTTTCACAAGTTTGGGGAATAGGACATGGAAATCCTTGAGTGGGGAGCATTATTCAGCCTTATTCAGCATTATTCATGCCCACAATTGGGCATGGTAAAATTCTCAGAATAGCTATTAAAGAATATACACGGAGTATGTAACTTTCAATCCTGTTAAGTGGAAACTGGAATAAGGGAAAAAAAATTAATCTAAAAGAAGGCAATAGAGAGGAAAAAAGAAACATAGAAAAAAGTAGGCTAATAGCGCACAATAAAATGACAGAAATAACCACATCCAGCTAAATGTTGTTTATTGGAAACATGTTTAAACTCTAAGGATAGACACAGTTTGAGAGTAGAAAGGAAATAGAAAATAGAAGAAGCAAATTCTAACCAAAAGAAAGCCATGATAGCCACGTCTTTCATAAGCACTTCACATTAGTTCAAATGAAAGAGACCACAATACAAAAAGCATTGTTAAGGCAAAGGAGGATCACTATAATAATAAAAAGGTTTAGCTAAGTACAAAGCCATAATAATTCTAAATTTGGTATACCAGATTGTCTCAAAGTATGTAATGCACACAATGCATATTCCAAATACATATATTTGAAAATTTTACCAACATATGTCTTCAATTATTGATAAGTCAGATAAAAATTATCTACAGGAAGCTGCAGAGGAAGGCCCCAATGCTGGGGTGCCACTAAAGAACCTCATAAACATGTCACTAGAGAAAGAGCATTTTAAGCTCTAGCCTGTCCACAGAGCTCAAAGCTATTTTACTACGGGGTCATTTCATTAGCATTTGTCCTAAAATCCTAAGATTTCTTCTCTCTCCCTGCTTTAGTCGCCCCAGAGAAGGAGATCAAGCTCAAGGAAGAGAAGAATCGCCAGTTGGAAAAGAAGAAAAAGTCATGTGCCCACCTTCAGGGGGGAGAAGTCTCATCTTTCAATGAGGATTGAAGAGATTATTAATATATTTAAGTGAGTGTTTTTTAGTTTTTCAACTGAGATTGGGTTTGTAATTTTAAAATGAGCTTAGGAATTTTTATTATATAGAAGTGAGTAGAAATATCACAGAGGCTATATAGGTTTTAATCCAGAGGGAGGAGGAGGACAGCTTTCACCAAACAGTATTAAAGGGAAAGTGGGAGATTTAAAATGATGCATATGTAACGACATCTGATGAGTTCTGTGCATTCAGTGTACCTATAAGAGAAGAAGAGAGCAATGCTTTTATTTTTGCTTATAAAAACAAGTAAATCTTTCGGCTGAATGGGCAGGAGGTTTTAGGGTCCTTGATCCTTTCATTTATCAAAGGGAAGTGACAACAAAAAAGGAAAATTATATAAGATCTCATCTCCACATTTAAGAAAATGAATTATAAATCAGATGAGCTTTATACTCACTTATACTGACATTCCTTTGTGGAAAAAGGCAAGAGATCCTTAAATTATTCAGTATTGGATTGTATAAAAATAAAAAAAATGGTTTAGACTAAGTCTGTGTAGCTCCTTTCTCCTGGCCCTCATCTAATGGCTATGAGTCAGCTTAAATACCAGGCTTTGAATCCTGCCTACTGCTTATTAGTTGGATGGTCTTGAGAAAGTTACATGGTCTCTGTCAAAAAGGGATGATAATAGAATTGATCTCATAGAGAGTTACTGTTTAAGTATTAACTTTAGTAATATAAAACTATCAGCTATGAATTATACCATGACACCTAACCCAGTTACTTCTTAGTCTGCCGTGTGTAAAGCATGGCAGGAAGTCCAATATTAGTATTTTGAGGGAACTTGCTCCCCCTTTCTTAGATTATATAAGAACCCAGGTTTATGTGACCCAGGACTATGGGATAGGGTGTGGCTTCTGTTAAGGTGACCACAACTATGTTTGTCCTTGATCAGACCTGTGTGTTCCACTTGAAGGTGGGCAACTCCACTGGTTGAAAGGACCACTCCTCTTCCCCAATTTTTCCCCATCCCCACAATCAATAAATTGCCAAGTTTTTTTTTTTTAAGATTTATCCATTTATTTTAAAGAGAGAGAGAGAAAGAGAGCGTGAGAAGGAGGAGCAGAGGGAGAGGGAGAATCTCAAACAGACTCTGCACCGAGGGCAGAGCCTGATGTGGAGCTTGTTCCCAGTACCCTTAGGTAAAGATCATGACCTGAGCCAAAACCAAGAGTCTATTGCACCATCTGGGTGCCCCTCACTGTCTTTTTATTTTAATTCCATTGCATCTTTCAACCTTGTTCTCTTTCCTTCAGTCTTTCTTTGAGGCCCTCAAGATCTTTCTTTAGGATTGTTTAATTTCCCACTGGTAGCATCTTGGCCCTCTGTAATCCATCCTTAGGACTCTTGACCAGAATAATATTTCTAAAACACAAAATAATCACATCTCCTTCAATGTAACACTTTTTATGGTTTCTCACTGCGAAGTCCAAGCATGCATGGGAAACAAGGCCCCTTGGGTACTTCCCCACTTCCTTTGTCTCTGTGCTTTGCTACTGTGCCCTGTGCCCTAGTCACAGGAGATATTTGTGCTTCCTCAAATATGATATATTTCCCGTTTGGGCTTTATATATGGCTTCGTTGACATCTAATGCTTGGAATAATTTTTACCTGTCCTTTCTGCCAAGTGTGTATCTATCCATCACTGAACATTTAGCTAAAACATCACCTCCTCTATGGAGCCTCTTCTGCTAATACCCATCTCCAAAAGGCAAAAGGCAACTACCTCTCCCTGCAAGAGTTAGCTGGGGGAATGAGTAGGAATGGTCCTGACAAAGCTGAGAATGATTTCAAGCTCATCTTCAAAGATACCAGAATCCCTTTCTACTACCTTTTCATAGGCTTCTAGATTTTGGTACCCAGAGACCACTTTATCTCTTTCTCTTTCTTATCAATTCTTGCTAATTGGAAAAGAGCTAGTTTGAATTCTTTGCACTTGAATTTGAATTTGTTTACATCCAGGGACCTGTTGAATTAATGAATTTTTGAGGAAACATCATGGAGCCAGGGACCATGTTTGTTTTCTTGTCTGTTACATCCCTAGTGAAAAACAACTGAGTAGGTGCTTGTGATGGTTAAATTTATCTTTCAGCTTGGCTAGGTCACAGTATCCAGATATTTGGTTAAGCCCTATTGTAGATGTTTCTGTGAAGGTTTTTTAGGGAGAAGGGATTAATATTTGGATGAATGGACTTTGAGAAAAGGAGATTATCTTCTACAGTAGGGGTGGGGCTCCTTTACTCATTTGAAGGCCTTAATATAAAAAAGCTGACCTCTGCACATGAAGAGGGTATTCTGCCTGGCAGATTTTGGGCTTGTCATCCTTTACAATTGCATGAACTAATTTCTTAAAATAAGTCTCTCTATATAGACACACATCTTATTGGTTCTATTTTTCTGGAAACTTTGACTAATGCATTGCTTTATAAGTATTTCATAAATATTCAACAAATGAATAAGTAAATAAACATGAATAAGTGGATAAAATATCTTTTTCAGGAACATTTCTATTTAAGCCTCATGTGGGACTGTTATGTGAAAGATTAAGCCTTTACTTAATATCATACAGCAACAGGTGCCATTCTTAGTATTTCTGTGAACCCTGTGGCCCTTTTTGTATTTGGAAGACTAGGTGTTGAAGAGTAAAAACAGAAGCCAGCTTTTGCATTTTCAGGGTTTGTTTTTTAAAAAGATTTATTTATTTATCTGAGAGAAATAGAGAGAGAGAAGGGGGAGAGGGGCAGAGAGAGAGGAAGAGAGAAAAAGAGAAGCAGACTCTGCGCTGAGTATGGAGCCAGGTGGACAAGGGGCTCGATCTCATGACCCTGAGATCATGATCTGAGCTGAAATAAAAAATTGCATGCTCAATTGACTGAGCCACCAGGCACCCTGGATTTTGAGTTTTTTAAAAACCTTAGCCTGAGTGATTGATGGAAAGACTGAGCCATTAACTTTGTAGAATACAGGGTTGCGATAAAATTTTTCACCCACCCTAACTAAATAAAGACTTCTCAGACCAGGCAAAGGGGATTCAAAGAAGGAGAGGTGAGTGTATTAGGTAGTATGGGTCCCTGAGGAGGACATCCTAATGTCCAAGCCTGGGGTTTGAGTGGGAGAAGAAACTATAGATGGGCAATGTCCTGATCTGATGGTAGAAGGGACCTGTCCCTTCATTCCCAAACAGTGCCTGGGAATATGGCAAGGAAACGTGGTTGAATGTTATATCCGGGCAGAGAGGTCTTCAGGTAGATAAGTAGAGCGCCTGAAGCTTAGCAAGGCAAGAGAGCTATACAGAGTGGTCCCAAAGGGAAAACAGAAATAGCTGAAAGTAAGCCAGTCATGAAGGAGCCTTGGAATGAGGAATTAGGATAAATCAGCAGGTACCTGCATGAGTCTGTGATGGAAGGAAGATGTTTCAGCAGATGCCAACATAGACAATGGTCCAAGTCACATACTACCTCTGCCTGCTAATGCCTTGGGCTACAAAAGAAATTAAGGGAGATCTAGGGTAATGGTTTAGAACACAGGCTATAACATGACTTATAAAACTTTATTTCCTTGAGCTGATAACTAATTTTCTATATACTCATCTCCCTATATATAAAATGAGACAATAATAGATTCTAAATTGGGCTGTTGTAAGAATCAAACAAGTTAATTTCTTTCCTGGTTATGGTTATGTTCAGGTTTTCTACTTCCTCATGTTTCAGTTTTGATAGTTTAATATATTTCTAGGAATGCATCCATTTATTCCAGATTGCCTGATCTGTTGGTATATAATGGCTCATATAACATCCTCTTATAATTGTATTTCTTCAGTGTTAGTTGTGCTCTCTCCTCTTTAATTCATGATTTTATTTATTTTGGTCCTTTCTCTTCCCTTTTTCACAATTCTGGTTATGTGTTTATTGATCTTATTAATTCTTTCAAAACAATTGAACTACTAGGTATTTATCCAAAAGATACAAACATAGTGATTCAAAGGGGCACATGCACTTCAATGTTTATAGCAACAATGTCCACAAAAGCCAAACTATGGAAAGAGCCCAGATGTCCATTGACAGATGAGTGGATAAAGAAGATATGGTATGTATACACAATGGAGTATTACTCAGCCATCAAAAAACACGAAATCTTGCCATTTGCAATGACCTGGATGGAAGTAGAGGGTATTACGCCAAGTGAAATAAGTCAGATGGAGAAAGACAATAATCATATGATTTCACTCATATGTGGAATTTAAGAAACAAAACAGGTGAATATAGGGGAAAGGAAGGAAAAATGAAATAAGATGAAAATAGAGAGGGAGGCAAATTAAGAGACACTGAACTCTCAGAAACAAACTGAGGGTTGCTGGAGTGGTGGTTGGTGGGAGGAAGGTGTAATTGGGTGATGGACATTAAGGAGGACACTTGAAGTAATGAGCAATGGATGTTCTATACAACTGATGAATCACTAAATTCTACCTCTGAAACTAATAAAGCAGAATATGTTAACCAAGTAGAATTTAAATAAAAGATTTTTTAAGAAGAATCAAATGAGTGAAGACATGGAAGGCATGTAAAACAATGCCTAGCATAGAGTAAGTGGCATGTAAGTATTAGTTGTTTTTCATATTATTGTTGTCAGACTGGCCTGCCAAAATTTAAACAAAGCCTCAAAGAAAATGTGTGAGAGAAATCCTGATGTAATTGAGATTACATCAGGAGAAATCCTGATGTAATTGAGATTGTGTCTGCCATCTGATGGCATAAGGGCTTGTATTATTAACAGTTGAGATGTGTTACAGAAAAGTAGGGATAATTACATTTTGTATACATTTAAACAGTGACATACCTGAAATTTTTGCAAGTTCAACTAGGAATTCCAGGTGTCATTATTTGGTGGGGAGGTTGAGATTGATAAACCCATGATATATAAGCCATATTATCAATGAATGTGAGCCACTTGAGGAAACATGCAGCAATAGGAACCAGGGTATAGGTGGAGGGTTAGCTTACTGGGGGGAAGGGAGCATGGGGCATTGGGGAACAGGGAAGAGGTGGAGGGTTAACTCAATGGGACAGGAAGTGATGGGGACCAGATTGAATATTAGCTTAGGAGAGGAGGGATTGTCTCTCTTTTGAGAGTTAAGGGAAAGATGTGAAGGGACTATGTGTGTTGAACCAAAGGTAATCAACCCAAGAGTTGCTAGTATCTATGGTCTTTTTGAGGTGGGAAGTGAGGTCATCCACCAAGAGAGGGTTAGAGACTTAAAAATAAAGGAAAGAAAATAATAGTCATAAAATGGCATTTGAGTTGCTTCCTAGGTGATTAAGAGCAGCATTGGGTCTGCAGTGTAGTTGGACTTTAAAAATGTCTAATGGACAACCACTTGAAAACACACAAAGGAATTTCTAGTCTAGAAGAAAATGCAGTCCAATGCACATTATGGTTCTATTAGAGTAGTGATATTCTGAATGACATATTTATATTTTCAAATATTTTATAGTGAAGTTATAATATTCTGATCATTGGAAATGTGTATAAAATATATTTAAAAAGAATGTATGATGTGTCACATTGTCAGTGTTCTCAAAAATCACCATGACTAATGTCATCTTTGGCTATGAATCATAATGGTTTGTCTTCTTGAAGCAATTTTCTTTTCTAATGAAGTATGGTTGACATACAATATTATTTTTAGGCATAGTGATTTGATAATTTGGTTTGACAATTCTATACATTACACAATGCTCACCAAAATAAATATAGTTATCGTTGGTCTTCACACAAAGTATTACAATGCTATATTCAGTAATTTTAACTATATAATATACAAGTCAGTATACAATATTATTGACTATGTTGTGCTTTTCATCCCTGTGACTTATTTCTACCTGGAAGTTTGTATCTCTTAATCCCCTTCACCTATTTTATCACAGGTTAATCTGACACTCTTGTTTCACTATGATAACCTAGATATGATATGGCCTACCTGTTTGCTTCAATGATTGAGTTAATAATCCCACAGCAATATACATTCTACTCCAGTTTCTCCTGAACTGTTTTTTATTTTTAAATCCTTCAGGAACCATGAATTATAATTCAATACAGGATATTCTCTGATTAAATTAGCTTTCAGCAGCTCATAGAAAGAACTATGGCTACTGGAACTCAGGAAAAATGACTTGCTCAGTGAGTCTCAATCTAAAAGCTAATGGTACACTTGAATTTTATTCATTTTCTTTTTCCCTGCCCCTTTGAGTCAGAGATCAGCTCTACTCTCTGACTAAGCCTCTTCACAACACAATTAAGTTGCCATAATTGATGCCTAATTCAGAAATGAGGTGGTAGGCATTTACATAATGGGGGATTATGTGCTGTTCACTCATAATGGCAATGATAGGGTTGTCAATCATTGTACAGTTTTACAGTGACACGGAGGGGAGAAGCAGAAATAAATGAATGTGAAATCCATCACCTGAAGTGTGTTTAGAAGAGAATGAATTCTACTCTACACTTACTTAAAGTTCTGATGATAGAAAATAATAATAACTTTTATTCTGCAGGGTTAAGGATGGGTTGAGCAAAACCAGAGATTCTCAGTCTTAAACCTCAAATGGTAATCAATTGAGGAACTTTAAAAAGATTGATCCACCTGCCCCCTCCTCCAGCCTCTCCTCCTGCTTCCCCTGTCTGGGGAGACCTGATTAAATTTAAGCTTATAAGCAATGAATAATATTTTAGTATATCTCAACTATTGCACAGGACACCTTTATACTAAAAAAAAATCATTATTTATCTAAAATTCAAATTCAACCATGTGTTCCATATTTTTAGTTGCTAACTCTGGCAGTTCCCTGCCACTATATCCCATCCAGATTCAGAGTGAACAGTTTTGGTATTTTTTAAAGTTCCTCAGGTGATTCTAATATGCATCAAGTTTCAGAAACACTGGATAAAGCTTCAAAGGCCCCCTCTGTAGACTAATGTTGACAGAAACAGGGGGAAAAGAAGGATGGATATGATTCTTAACAGATCAGTAGAATCTGTTGCTACTCCTTTAGAGTGTTCAATTTTTTCTTCCTATATTCCATATATTATTCTGTATTTGTTATAATTTATTAAAGAAAACAGTCATGGTGCTGCTGCATCCACAGCCCCTTCTGAACTATACTGTACTATACCCTTCACTGGTGCTGAGTGGGTATCTAGATAGTTATGCAGGCGTGTGTAGCCATGCTCTGTATCAGTGACCCTTCCTGCCTCCTTCTAAACTTTGACTACTGGGGCCAAGGTTGACTGAACTTGAGGAAGGCACATGGCCCAATATTGCCAGTTTATAGTCTGGACAATGGCCTATCCAGTGGCATGGTACAAGAGTTCTGTCCAATAGGTTGATGATTAAATTAGACCAGATTTTATTTTTGGGTACAAAGTCTCAGTTTATTGGTAATGGAGGCAGAGTCATTCAGGATAGTTCAGGTTAGTGGCTCTCAAACTTTAAAGAGCATTAGAATAATCTGCAGGGCTTATTGAAAGACAGAATTCTGGGTCCCACCCCCCAGTGTTTCTGACTCAGTAGGTCTGAGCTGCAGCCCGCAAAGTTACATTTCTTTTTTTGTTCTTTTCAGTGTTCCAGAATTCATTGTTTATGCACCACACCCAGTGCTCCATGCAATATGTGCCCTCCATAATATTCACCACCAGGCTCACGTAAAGCCTCCAGAACCCTCCAAAACCCTCAATTTGTTTCCCAGAATCCACAGTCTCTCATGGTTCATCTTCCCTTCAATTTCCCCCAACTCCCTTCTCCTCTCCATCTCCCCATGTCCTCTGTGTTATTCCTTATGCTCCACAAGTAAGCAAAACCATATGATAATTGGCTCTCTCTACTTGACTTATTTCACATAACATAATCTCTTCCAGTCCTGTCCATGTTGATACAAAAGTTGGGTATTCATCCTTCCTGATACTCGATAGTATATATGGGCCATATCTTCTTTATCCATTTGTCCACTGAAGGGCATCTTGTTTCTTCCCACAGTTTGGCAACTGTGGCCATTGCTGCTATGAACGTTGGGATACCAATGGCCCTTCTTTTCACTACATCTGTATCTTTGGGGTAAATACCCAATAGTGCAATTGCAGGGTCATAGGGAAGCTCTATTTTTAATTTCTTAAGGAATCTCCATACCGTTTTCCAAAGTGGCTGCACCAACTTGCATTTCCACCAACAGTGTAAGAGGGTTTCCCTTTCTCCACATCTTCTCCAACACATGTTGTTTACTGTCTTGTTAATTTGGGCCATTCTAACTGGTGTAAGGTGGTAACTCAGTGTGGTTTTGATTTGAATTTCCTTGATGGCTAATGATGATGAACATTTTTTCATGTGTATGTTAGCCACCAAATTTGCATTTCTAATGAATTTCTAGGTGAGGCTGCTGCCTTAGATTCAGGGACCACATTTTGAGAATTACTGGGTTAGTTTGTATGGTAGTAAAAAAACAAGTTCCAAATCTCAGTGTAGGAAGGAAACAAAGGTTTATTCCTTGTTTGGATCACATGTTTGTCATGAGTTTGCTGGGTTCTCTGCTCTGCAATGACAGCTTCCTCATCAGAGACCCAGACTGATGGAACAGCCACTGCCTGGACAGTTCTGGCCATAGTGAAACATGTGGTAGCTCTTAAAGTTTCTGCCTGGAAGTGACATATGTCACTTCTACTCAATTTCACTGGCTTATACAATCATATGGCCACACATAACTTCTAGTAGAGCAGATAAATACAATCTGAGCATTTTCTTAGGAGGAAAGAAAGCCAAAAGATTTGCAGACTCCTTTCTAATGACCACATAGAGGCTGTAACTAAAAATGACACCCAGAAAGAGAACAGCATGCATAGGGCATGAGACTATCACAGCTATGAACTGAAGAAAACCTTGGCTGGTTGTTTGGTAGTGGTAGGAGTAATGAGAGATAGAGGCAAAGATGAACAGAGTAATGTAATGTAAGTAATGTAAATGGCCAAAGCTGCTTTTGGTCCTGACCCACATTTAAGCTTGTTTCATTAGGTTCTGGTCATCATGAAATGTGTTAATATGGCTGTTCCCTCATCCCTATAAGATTCCCAAGATCCTTATTTCCACATCCACCTGTAAGCTCTGAAAGCATTCACCTGTGGGATCTCTTCACATTACCAAGTCACCACAGAATGTATCCCAGAAATTAAATGTAATTGCAAAGTAGCTCAAGTCTCCAACTTGTGTTTTCCAAATATTATGAAGGGGATACATAAACAAAAATGAAACATCTAAAAATTTCTTTAAATTTGTTATTTTCCACAGAAAGTTCCATGATCCCAATTCTTCTCTAGCCCTGGCCTTTGAATTTCTAGGTTATCTCATTTCCCTTTACTCCCGGTTGTGCATCACAAAATCCCAAAGGTCTGATTTAGCAAAACAGGATTAGGATCAGCCTGAGCAGTTCCAACAGGCTCCTTTAGGTGCTGGGAGGAGGAAAGTCTAAAGATATGTGTAGGTTAATAGAAATCATTCACTCTTGCTATGAAAGTCTATATCCAAGTTTGGACTCTGTTGATTATGAAGGAATGGATGTCCCTCAGTGTGTTAAGTAATCTAATCAGGGTTTGTTAATAGTTGATGGTCAGTAGATAATCATAGATGTAGAGTTTAGTAATTCTTCAGTTGCCTATAACATCCAGTGCTCATATTTTAACAATATAGATTCTTCCAGTCCATCAGCATGGAATATCTTTCCATTTTTTTGGTGTAATCTTTATTTATCAATATTTTATAGTTTTTAGAGTACAAACTCCTTGGTTAAGTTTATTCCTAGGTATTTTATTCTTTTTGGTGTAATTGTTAATGCAATTGTTTTCTTAATTTCTCGTTCTGCTGCCTTGTTATTAGTATATGAACCACAACTGATATCCATGTATTAACTTTGTATTTTACAACTTTGTTGCATTCATTACTTCTAATAGTTTTTTGGTGGAGTCTTTAGGGTTTTCTATGAATGGTATCATGTCACCTACAAATAGTGATAGTTAATTACTTTCTTACCAATTTTGGTGAGTTTTATTTATTTTTCTTGTCTGATTGCTGTGGCTAGGACGCCCAGTACTATCTTGAATAAAAGTGATGAGAGTGGACATTCTGGTCTTAATCCTGATCTTGGAGGAAATGCTTTTCGTTTTTCACAACTGAGTATGATGTAAGCTGTGGGTTCTTCATATATGGCCTTTATTATGTTGAGATGTGTGTCCTCTAACCCCACTTTGTTGAAAGTTTTTATGATGACTAGATGTTGAATTTTTCAAATGCTTCTCCTGCATCAATTCAGGTGATCATATGATTTTTATTCTTTGTTTTGTTAGTGTGATTTATCATGTGATTGATTTGTAAATATTGAACTATCTGTACATCCCTGGAATAAATCTTACTTGTGGTGAATGATCTTTTGGTGTATTGTTGAGTGTGATTTGCTAGTATTTTGGGGGGGGGGTAGTTGTATGTATCTTTATCAAGGAAATTGACCTGTAGTTTTCTTTTTTTGTAGTGTCTTTATCTGTTTTTTTTTTTTTTTTTAATCTGGGTGTTCTGGCTTCATAGAATGTATTTGGAAGCTTTTCTCTCCTTTCTGTTTTTTGGAATAGTTTAAGAATAGGTACTAATTCTTCTTTAAATGTTTGGTACAATTCATCTGTGAATCCATCTGGTCCTGGACTTTTGTTTTTTGGAGGTTTTTAACTACAAATTTGATTTCATTACTAGTATTTGGGCTGTTCAGATTTTCTGTTTCATCCTGATTCAGTTTTGGAAAGTTATGTGTTTCTAGGAATTTATCCATTTCTCCTAGATTGTCCATTTTGTTGGCATATAATTTTTCATAGTAATCTCTTATAATCCTTTGTGTTTCTGTGGTGTTGGTTATCACTTCTCTTTAATTTCTGATTTTATTTATTTGAGCCCTCTCTCTTTTTTTCTTAATGAGTTTGGCTAAAGGTTTATCAATTTTGTTTATCTCTTCAAAACCCAGTCTTGGTTTCATTGGTCTTTTCTTTCTTTAAAATTTGCTTGTGTAACACATGAATTTACCATGAACCATGGGATTTTTTTTTTCTCCTCACTATTTTCTTCTGTTCACTGAGTGATTGAGCTTGAGCCCTGAATTTTTTTTAAAGATTTTATTTATTTATTTGACAGAGAGAGATCACAAGCAGGCAGAGAGGCAGGTAGAGTGAGAGGGAGGAAGCAGGCTCGCCGCTGAATAGTGAGCCCAATGCGGGACTCGATCCCAGGACCCTGGGATCATGACCTGAGCTGAAGGCAGAGGCTTTAACCCACTGAGCCACCCAGGCACCCCTTGAGCCCTGAATTTTGTCCATCTTGTAGTATCACTTTTACGAACACTTCTAGGAGCAGGCAATATTTCTTTTGGACTTGAGAAATATGGCTGCCTTCTCTGGGCCCCATGTTCTAGTGGACTTTGGCTTCTTCTCCCCTTGCCCACTCTCCCCGTAGGGTGAGAAGTCCCAGAGACCAAGAGTCCATGGCCACATGTAGCCTTCTCTCTAACCATATAAACCATGGTCCTGGAATTGAAATTCCCTGTGGTCCTGCGCCTGCTTCTAGGGTCTGTGTTGGCTTTGTCTCTGGGTCCATTTTCCTAAAGACAGAATGTACTACTGAATACATACCACTGGGCTCAAAGAATGGCCTAAGGGTCCTTATTTGTGGGTGTATAAATGGAGTTTGGACATGTAGGTTGGGATATTGAGGCTGGCTGTGGCATGGAGGGAGATCTAGGGGTGGAAAGAGAGGGGTCATAGTTCATGGACCAGGGATTAGAACTCTCTGCAATAGACTTTTGGGCACAGAACTTTTAGGAGCCCAAGAAATTTAACTTCAAACATGGCCTTTCATACGGTTCTGCAAGTGTGTTTGTTAAGGTGGGTGGTTATAACTTGTTCTATTTGGCCATTTTTTAGCTTGGCTTATAATAGTCAGAATTATGGCACACAGATCTCCATTTATATCCTTGTCCCAGACCTGATAAATATTAGAGTCTGGCCTGGGGTGGGTGAGGCATGTGGAGAACTCAAAAGGCTGGTACCAGGTATTGACCTGGAAGAACCTGTCAATTTAATTTCATGAAGTAACCACTAATCCTTGTCCCAGACCTGATAAATATTAGAGTCTGGCCTGGGGTGGGTGAGGCATGTGGAGAACTCAAAAGGCTGGTACCAGGTATTGACCTGGAAGAACCTGTCAATTTAATTTCATGAAGTAACCACTAAT
>NC_081559.1:95018527-95024332 GCF_022355385.1 Mustela nigripes
GATGGCACTTTCACTATCTAATTTTATGGATTTACAATGGATTGTTCCCAAATCAAGCTCTCCAAAGACTCACAGGAAAGCTTAGCCAGCCCTTCTCCTCCCCCACAAAAAACCCTCATCTTCACTTAGGCAACGTGCTTCTCATTTTAGCTCATCAAAAACTTGTATATGAGAAGCTGAGTTGTGATACTGAATGCACTAACACTCAAAGTCAAAGATCTGGTTTCTAGATTCTATAACTTGGTGGCCAGGAGCATAAGCTTTGGAGTTCAGAGACCTAAGCTAGGTGGTCAACTTCTCTGCTCATAAGCTGGGAGACCTCAGGCAAGTCTCACCTTCTCTGAGCATCAGTTTCTCCATTTGTAATAAATAGGATGATGATTTCTGCCTTACTAAGGTATTATAAGGATTTAATGAGAAAGACATGAAAGAGCCTGGCACACAACATGCAAAAAGGAATAGCTGCTGCCATTACTGGTCTTTTTACTTTTATTGTTACTGTTATAATTGATTGTGCAACATAAGATCAGTAAGTTACTTAAGCTTATTTTAATATTAATTAGAAAAAAATAGTGTAGTACATTCACATAGTTAAAAAATCAGACATGGTTGTGGGGGAAGGGGGCGCTGGCACCTGAGTAGCTCAGTCAGTTAAGCATCTGCCTTCAGCTCAGGTCGTGATCCCAGGCTCCTGGGACCGAGCCCCGCATCTGGCTCTTTGTTCATTGGGGAGCCTGCTTTTCCTTCTCCCTCTGCCCCTCCTCTCTGCTCATGTATGCGCATGTGCTCTCTCTCTCTCTCAAATAAATAAGTAAAATCTTTTAAAAAATCAGACATGAAAAGATGTATATTGGAAAATCTTTCTCATTCCTCTATTTCCTTCCATCTCATCCCACGCAGTTCTCTCATCTATAGGTAACCACTTTTGTTAGCTTTTGGTGTATCCTTCCAATATTTATTCAAATGTAGATATATATGGATATATATTCTTATTTTCTCCATTTCCATATAAAAAAAGGTAGCATACTATATGATTTTTTAACTCAACAATAAATCTTGGAGATCTTTCCATGTCAGTATATAGAGAGCTTCCTCATTCTTTTTCACAGCTGCATAGTATCCCACTGTGAAGTTTATTTCATTACTTACCTGGGGACCAACAATAAGATTGTTTATAGTATTTTGTTACAATGAACAATGCTGCTGTGAATGAACTTGAACATGTGTCATTTCATGCAAGCAAGTATATCTGTAGCATTGGGGTAAGTGGAGTAAATATATTGGTAATTTTGATACATAATGCCAAAGCATCCTCCATGGATATTATACCATTTTGCACACCCTCCAAAATGTATGAGTTTTAAGTCATGTGAACTTTTCATTCATTTGTTCATTTTAAATAGGACCAATAGTGATACCAGCTATATTAGTTCCCTGCTGCTGGTATAATAAATTATCACAAGCTTCCTTTTTTTTTTTTCAAATTGAAGTATTATTGATACACAATGTTACCCATTAATTTCAGATGTGCAGCATAGTGATTTGACAAGTCTGCACATTTTGCTATGCTCACCACAAGTGTGGCTACCATCTTTGCCCTTACAATGCTTTTATAATGCCATTGACTATATTTCCTATACTGTACCTTACACCCATGTGATTTATCCATTCCATAAATGGAAGCCTATACCTCCTATTCCCCTTTACCCATTTTGCCCTACCCCACTGTCCCCTTCCCTCTGGCAACTGTAAACAACACACATTTATTATCCAGAGGTAAGAAATCCAAGTGGGTCTCAATGGGCTAAAATGGAGCTATTACATGTATTCCTTCTGGAAGTGTGGAACATAATTTTCTCCCCTGCCTTTTTCAGCATCTTGAAGTTCCAAAATTTCGTGGTCCATGGTCCTGCATCACTACAATCTCTGCTTCCATTATTACACCTTCTCCTTCTGACTCTCCTTTCTCCCTCTTAGATGGACTTTTTGTGGTTACTTTAGGTTCATCCATGTAATCCAAGACGATTTCCCCATTTGCAGATCGCTAACTTAATCACATCTGTAAAACTGCTTTTCCGTGTAAAGTAACATATTCACAGGTTATGGGGATTAGGATGTGGACTTCTGTGGAGAGCCGTTATTCTGCCTATCACAACTACCTCCTGCACAGGATGTGGGAGAGTTAAGATAGAGAAATTACCTGTGGAAACTTATATAGTTTGCTGTTTCCTTAACCATCTTCCCAACTAGACTATAAGTATAAGAATAGAATTGCATGTTTGGTTCAATTCTTTAGGTTCTGTTTAAGCCTGATATAATTTGGTCACAGTGTAGACTTTCTACATAATTATTTTATATTTTATGTATTTTATATTTAAGTTTTAACATATGAAAGAAATTTTTTAGAAAAAGATATAAAGCTTTATACAAAAAAAACATTATTATTATTTTTTAAAGGGGATCTATATCCCAGTTGGAAAGAAAGCTTGTCTCATTAGATAGGGAATTGTGGTAAAGACAACTGTGAACTCTTGAGCCATTATTTTGTCAACGTTTGCAGATCAGTAATATAATCTGTTCTTATTCAAAACATATGTTGTATATCTCAATGAAGAAAATGCATCTGCCCATATATAAAAAAAGATTTTCAATTTCAAATTAACATGCAAATACTCTGTCCCACTTTTTCTAGACTCATGTTCTGAGTCACATGTTCATGGACTAAGGAACAGACTATAATAAAGTTTAGAATATACAAGCAGGGAATAATTCAGTTTCTGTACTGAATAGAAGTAACTATTTCAGAAGAAATTTCTCTAGAAAAAATACCCTGTGTGCCCACTTCTTATTTGTCTGTCTAGATCTCCACCATGGTATTTTCTTGCTTCCCATCACCTCACAAATACAAACTTTTTTTTTTTTCATTATAAAGGTAAAAGCTGACCAGCCTGACTTCCAAATGTATGAATTTTTCTGGGGATGGGAAAGTTGCATACTGATGAAAAAGATGGGCTCTGGGATCAGCAGACCTGGGTTTTTAACCCCATTCCAACTTTCCTTGATGAGGCAGCAGAAATTATTGATTTTGTTCAATTTCAAATCTTGATTATATGTCTTTCTATGCCCTGTGTGGTAAAATAGAATGTTTGCATAAAGAACTTATGCTTCATACTGAAGAATTCATAACTCAAGGAAACTACTTGAGTGATTATTTGAGTTATGAGCTGGGTTAGCCATGTTTTTCATGAGTTACTATTTTTGCTTAAAAGAGTAAGTAGCAGGAGGAGTCAAGATGGCAGAGAAGTATCAGGCTGAGGCTACATCAGGTAGCAGGAGATCAGCTAGATAGCTTATCTAAACATTGCAAACACTTACAAATCCAATAGGAGATTGAAGAGAAGAACAGCAATTATAGAAACAGAAAATCAACCACTTTCTGAAAGGTAGGACTGGTGGAGAAGTGAGTCCAAAGCAACAGGAAGATAGACCCCGGGGGGAGGGGCCAGCTCCCGGCAAGCAGTGGAGCAATGGAGCACAAAATCAGGACTTTTAAACGTCTGTTCCACTGAGGGACATCGCTCCAGAGGCTAAACCGGGGTGAAGCCCATGCGGGGTCAGCGTGGCCCCAGGTCCCGCACGGTCACAGAAGGATCGGGGGTGTCTGAGTGTCGCAGAGCTTGCAGGTATTAGAACATGGAAGCCAGCTACAGAGACAGAGCCGAGGAGTAAGCTCTCAGCTCAGGGTTACCTTGAACTGGTAGCAGCCTGGGTGAGCTCGGAGTGCGGCCGGAGGCCAGGGAGATGGGAGTTATTGGGCGCTATTCTCTGAGGGCGCACTGAGGAGTGGGGCCCTAAGCTCTCGGCTCCTCTGAGCTAGAAACTGGGAGGACACCATTTTCATTCCCATACTCCAGAACTTTATGGAGAGCGTCCAGGGAACAAAAGCTTCCGAAAGCGAACCCTAGCGGATTACCCACCCTGGCCCCTTGTAAGGGTGGTGCAATTCCACCTGGGGCAAAGACACTTGAGAATCACTACAACAGACCCCTCCCGCAGAAGATCAACAAGAAATCCAACCAGGACCAAGTTCACCTACCAAGGAGGGCAGGTTCAATACCAAGGAGAGCAGCAGAATTCCAGAGGAGGAGAAAGCAAAGCACTGAACTCATGGCGTTCTCCTCATGATTCATTAGTCTTACAGTTAATTTAATTTGTGTTTTTTTTTCTTCTGCTGCTAATTTTTTTTTAACTTTTACCTTTTCTTTTTTAATGTTTTTAAACTAGTTTATCTAATATATATGTTTTTTCTTTTTTATATATTTCTTTATTTGTTTTCTTTTTCTAATTGTTTCTTTTTATTCTCTGAACCTCTTTTCATCCCCTTTCTACCCTCCCACAATTTGGGGTCTCTTCTGATTTGGTTAAAGTGTATTTTCCTGGGGTCTTTGCCACCCTTTTGGTATTTTACTTGCTCCTTCATATACTCTTATCTGGACAAAATGACAAGGCAGAAAAATTCACCACAAAAGAAAGAACAAGAGGCAGTACCGAAGGCTAGGGACCTAATCAATACAGACATTGGTAATATGTCAGATCTAGAGTTCAGAATGATGATTCTCAAGCTTCTAGCCAGGCTCAAAAAGGGAATGGAAGATATTAGAGAAACCCTCTTGGGAGATATAAAAGCCCTATCTGGGGAAATAGAAGAATTACAATCAAACCAAGTTGAAATTTTAAAAAAGCTATTAATGAGGTGCAATCAAAAATGGAGGCTCTCACTGCTAGGATAAATGAGGCAGAAGAAAGAATTAGCGATATGGAAGACCAAATGACAGAGAATAAAGAAGCCGAGCAAAAGAGGGACAAACATTTACTGGACCACGAGGGGAGAATTCGAGAGATAAGGGACACCATAGACAAAACAACATTAGAATAATTGGGATTCCAGAAGAAAAAGAGAAAGAGAGGGGAGCAGAAGGTATATTGGAGAGAATTATTGGAGAGAATTTCCTAAATATGGCAAAGGGAATAAGCATCAAAATCCAGGAGGTGCAGAGGACCCCCCTGAAAATCAGTAAGAATAGGTCCACACCCCGTCACCTAATAGTAAAATTTACAAGTCTTAGTGACAAAGAGAAAATCCTGAAAGCAGCCCGGGAAAAGAAGTCTGTAACATACAATGGTAAAAATATTAGATTGGCAGCAGACTTATCCACAGAGACCTGGCAGGCCAGAAGGAACTGGCATGATATATTCAGAGCACTAAACAAGAAAAACATGCAGCCAAGAATACTATATCCAGCTAGGCTATCATTGAAAATAGAAGGAGAGATTAAAAGCTTCCAGGACAAACAAAAACTGAAAGAATTTGCAAACACCAAACCAGCTCTACAGAAAATCTTGAAAGGGGTCCTCTAAGCAAAAAAGGAGCCTACAAGTGGTAGATCAGAAAGGAACAGAGACCATATACAGTAACAGTCACCTTACAGGCAATACAATGGCACTAAATTCATATCTCTCAATAGTTACCCTGAATGTTAATGGGCTAAATGCCCCAATCAAAAGACAAGGGGTATCAGAATGGATAAAAAACAAAACCCATCTATATGTTGCCTCCAAGAAACTCATTTCAGACCTGAAGACACCTCCAGATTTAAAGTGATGGGGTGGAAAAGAATTTACCATGCTAATGGACATCAGAAGAAAGCAGGGGTGACAATCCTTATATCAGATCAATTCGATTTTAAGCCAAAGACTATAATAAGAGATGAGGAAGGACACTATATCATACTCAAAGGATCTGTC
>NC_081559.1:95029332-95082231 GCF_022355385.1 Mustela nigripes
TGCAACCACTCTGGAAAACAGCTTGGAGGTTCCTCAAAATGTTGAAAATAGGACTACCCTATGACCCAGGAATTGCACTACTGGGTATTTATCCTAAAGATACAAATGTAGTGATCCGAAGGGGCACATGCACCCAAATGTTTATAGCAGCAATGTCCACAATAGCCAACTATGGAAAGAACTTAGATGACCATCAACTGATGAATGGATAAAGAAGATGTGGTATATATACACAATGGAATACTAGGCCGCCATCAAAAGAAATGAAATCTTGTCATTTGCGATGACGTGGATGGAACTAGAGGGTATCATGCTTGGCAAAATAAGTCAATCAGAGAAAGACAACTATCATATGATCTCCCTGATATAAAGAAGTGGAGATGCAACCTGGGGGGTTAAGAGGGTAGGAGAAGAATGAACGAAACAAGATCTGAGAGAGAAAACCGTAAGTTTTTGAGAGAGACAAACCATAAGTGACTCTTAATCTCACAAAACAAACTGAGGGTTGCTGGGGGGAGGGTTTTGGAAGAGGGGGATAAGGTTATGGACATTGGGGAGGGTATGTGCTATGGTGAATGCTGTGAAGTGTGTAAACCTGGCGATTCACAGACCTGTACCCCTGGGGATAAAAATACATTATATGTTTATTTTTTTAAAAAAGTAAGTAGCAGATAAACTGTACCTATTGAGACTTGTGTCTATTGAGCAGATAAACTGTAGCTATTGGATAGCTGACATTTTCTTGAGAATTAAAATGAATCTGTTGTTTTAAAGAAAACAACCAGCAATATATCTTACCAATGATAGGATTCTAACATGCTTTCCAAAATTAGAATTTTGGGAAATTTGCATCCACACCCATGAATTTAATAGCTTCCCAATACTTAACAGACTTTTCTGATGAGATTGGTAATAATATAAATGAATGTGATTTTTAAAGTGCTATATAATGGGGGCACCTGGGTGGCTTAGTGGGTTAGAGCCTCTGCCTTTGGCTCAGGTCATGATCCCAGGGTCCTGGGATTGAGCCCCGCATCAGGCTCTCTGCTCAGTGGGAGCCTGCTTCCTCCTCTCTCTCTGCCTGCCTCTCTGTGTACTTGTGACCTCTGTCTGTCAAATAAATAAATAAAATCCTTAAAAAATGCTCTATAAGGGCGCTCAATGGTTTAAAGCCTTTGCCTTCAACTTGGGTCATGATCCCAGGGTCCTCAGATCGAGCCCCGATTCAGGCTCTCTACTCAGCGGGAAGCCTGCTTCCCTTCCTTTCTCTGCCTGCCTCTCTGCCTGCTTGTGATCTGTGTCTGTGTAATAAATAAATAAAAATCTTTTAAAAAATATTACATAATGAAATGTGTTAGCATTTGGGAGATCTGTATACTTCAGAGAAACAATATTTTCCAGGTATTGGAATACATGCATTATAAAATCATTCCAAAATGAGATAGACCAGTGAATTTTAATGTAACAGAGTACAAAAATTCTTTGACCTGATTTCAGATTCCATGTTGCAACTAACTTTTAAGAAACTACCACTTGTCAAGTTTCAATGTGCTATTAAAGAAGAATATCTAAAATTATCTGAAAAGGCTACTGTAATAGTCTTCTCTTTTCCCACTATATGAGCCCAGATAATCTTCATATCCTCTAACCAAAACTACATATCGCAACAAAATGTGTGTACAAACAGATGTAAGAATCCAGCAGTGTTTTACTCTGCCACATATTAAAGAGATTTGAAAAATTAAAGACACTGCCACACTTCTTTCCCCACCCCCTTTTATTTAAATTTAAAATTTTTAATTTAAAACTTTTAATTTAAAGTATTTCTATAAAATGTTATGTTAATGTGAAATGGAATTTTTAAAATGTGAGCTAAATATTTGAATTAATAATATATTAATAATGTATACCATATAATATATAATAAGATACATAAAATATCAGTTAAAGTAGGGGCACCTGGGTGGCTCATTCGGTTAAGCATCCAACTTGTGATTTTGGCTCAGGTCATGATCTCAGGGTCCTGAGATTGAGCCCTGCATCAGGCTCCACACTGGGCATGGAAACTGCTTAAGATTCTCTCTCTCCCCTTTTGCCCTGCCTGCTGCTCAAGTGTGCACACACACACTCTCTCTCTCTCAAAAAAAAAGTTAAAATAATAAAATATTATGTATTATAACATCTTAGTTTCTACATCTGAAACTAATATAATGGTGCATGTTAATGATACTGGAATTAAAATTTAAAAATCTTAGTTTCAATTTCTAACATAGTAAGTATTCATAGATATAATGCACATAAACAAAAGCTCTTTGGGGGCCCTTAGCAATTTTTAAGTATGAAAAGAGTTGTGGAGACTAAAATGTTTGAGAACCACTGTTCTCAAATATAAGACCGTTAGTATAACCCTTATCCAGAAAGAGCAGAATTAAGCAATGAAGAATGGTTTAATAAAGATGATTTTCCTTACTGGTGGGCAGCATTTTCAGAGATAAATACATTTAAATAACATGTAGTTAACTGCATTGGTAACTAAGCAGATAATCAATTTAACCAGAAACCAGTGAGCAAGTAATTGCCTAAATATTCCTGTTCTGATCATCCCTTGATTATATTACCTTCTTGGGAAAAACCAAAATGGAATTAAAATAAGGCCAAATCTTCTGCTGTCCCTGCCTAGGCTCCAACTCCAGATCATCCAGCAATACCTCAGGGTCTCAGTAGGTGTTCCAATTAAAGGACAGTGTTGACGTCTATAGAAAAGGAAGCAGTAAAATTGACAGGTAGCTTCAGTAGTAAATGGCATTCAATTGGTGCCCGAAGCATTCAACAGGGTATCAAGGTCTTTACATACTCTTGACAGACTGATACTCCAAATTCTGCCCATCATTGATATTGGTGTGCAGCTTCCTGCTATAAACTTGATTTGGCACTGTTGGTAGTCATTTGGTCCTCAAAACCAAAGACAGTAATACAAGGATGGCAGCCTCAGCAAAATTGAAGTCAACATCATGCCAAGATTTATACAAACTCTTTGCAAACAATCTTCATTTGGTCACTTTTCTGTGTTTTTTGGTAGTTAGTATCAAATATGGGTTTCAAACTATGGAAAAGCTGGTTTGTAATTTATGCCACCAAAATGTAATAAGAAAATCAGACTAAGACCCATTTGTATTTTGCAAAGCCTCCTTGATTTTCCTGCATGATTTTGTTTTGCATCCAGTTTTGCCAACCCCAAATCAGATTCTTCATTGGAAATGTCTGTGGTTGCTTTTCTCAGGTCAGCATGTGACAAAGACATAGATATTGATCTCAGTAATGCCTGCCCAGAAGCTGCCTTGATGAGACCTCAGGAGGGGTGATTTGGTAGTTGGCTGAGGAGGCTAATCTGCTGCTACAGCTACAGAACAAAGTGAAAAAGAATTTATATTTCTGACTTTTATTCTGGTGGTGGATTTTGCTTGGTTCTCCTCTGAGCTCTGGGGATTTTAAAATATCTCTTGAATATAAACAGGCATTAATTTTTTGGATCGAGGTGGACTCTCAGAGATCTGGTCCCACACCACCACTTGCTGCTGAGAAGATCGAAGCTAAGAAAGGAAGAGGAATTGAGAGCCTGGGATCAGACAGTGGTCAAACTGGGATTCTCAGTCTCTTTTCTTTCTACCACCTTACAACTGCAGGAACCTCAAATACCTAGATTCAGTAACTGTCTCTAGCTCTTAGACTTGGGTCTTTTGGCTGCAGGCTGGTGCCACTGCAGTCATGGTGTGATGGACATTTATAGTGTTTTCCTCCTTCAGATTTTTTCCTCTACCTAATATTATCTACTCCTCTTTCCCCACTGTTCATCTGGTTTCAGTGGACAAACTACACCCTTGATTCCAACCCGGGCAGTAGTGGCGAAGATGATTGGTAGAGCTATGAACATGTGACCTGAATCAGACCAGTCAGATTCAGTCTCGGGTCCTTGTTGCTAAGGCGGATGGTGTTTATTTGGTAGGATGTAAAATTGGAAGAATTTGTGTACTTTTTGCTACCACTTGGGAAAAGCCTGGCTAAAGAGCAAACCAACTCTGAGGAAAGCAGAGCTGAGGAAGAGAATGAAAGAAAAACTGAGAGAGACAGGAAGGGAGAGGAAGAGAGGCAAAGGGGAAAAAGAGGGAAAGTGATAGGAAAAGAGGGAGAAAAAGAGAGAGAAAGGGAGAAAGAGATTGAGATTTCTGGTGACACCCTTTGAGCACCTGAATCCCACTGCATTTGAAGTAAAATCCATCCCTAGACTTTTTATGTGGTTAACAGCCAATACATTGCTTCTTGTCTCAAGGCACTTTAAGTGATAGGGATCACTTGCTATTGAAACTTGGTTTCCTTGGTATGCTAAAATCCTGCTTACTGGCCAAAGTTTGAAGTTCCAGGATGACTCTCCTTTGGAATATTTAAAAAGTGCTAGTTGGCTGGGATGATTTAGTCTGCGGGGCATCCTGATGGAACTTGTTGATGAATTTTGTCTGCTGGAGCAAAGATCTCACTCTTGCCTGTCAAGGATCCCAAGCCCCTGAACTGTAGATGATGTTGATGGCCTTTGAGTCCCTATTTGACTTTGGGGCTCACCTATAGGGACTGGAAAGGGGTGGCTCACTCCTAAGGTCTTCAGTAGATTTGTTCCATTGAGAAGACCTGACTTGCTTCTTTTCTGGTTTAGGTTTAGGTCTGTATTATTACTAGCATCCCTGTCAATGAAGGAATAGAAAAGATAAGCTCTCATGCTGGTGAACTAGAAGGATCTAGGAATGGTGTATATAACTATAATAATGATAATCATGTACAATATAGGGTGTAAAGAACACAATATGTGGTGCACACATACTGTAATAATACCTAGAGTATTTACCCATGGGCCATCAACATGAACCACATTTTATCTTCTGTATGAATCAAGGGTTATGGCAGAAACGGATGGCACATTCAAATTAGACAACTTGAGAGTCTTTAATTAAGGGACTGTTTACAAAGTAGTGACCAGGGAGCAGAGAAGGTACTGGGATAGTGCAATACCCCAAGGCTGGAAACAGAGAGGTGTAGCTACTTCTCTTAGGCCTGAAGGGATAGAAGGAAGAGTAGTTCCCAGAACCCAGAGATAAAAAGGATCTGTGTGGAGCTGTGACTTTCAGTGAAGGAAGCAGGGGGAAGAAATGTTCCATTGAAAATGGATTTATCGGGATACCTGGGTAGTTCAGTTGGTTAAGTGTCTGCTTTCAGCTCAGGTCTTGATCCCAGGATCCTGGGATCAAGTCTGGCATCAGGCTCCCTGCTCAGTGGGGAGGCTGCTTCTCCCTCTTTCTCTGGCCCTCCCCTTGGCTTATGCTCTCTCTCTCTCAAATAAATAAATAAAATCTTAAAAAGAAAGAAAGAAAGAAAATGGATTTATCCTGAAGCTCTTGAAATCAAAGCCTGAAGGCTCCTCATTCACAAGGGCCCCTGGGTACCGACTGCTGCCAGGAGTCATAAAGTATGCAGTGTAGGGAAGCAAAACTAGCTAGCAAATGGAAGTATTTCTCTATAAGCATTTTTGATAAATTGTCTAAAGAGACCTCATATTAAAGGGAAAATAGTTTGGTCTGATTTCTTTTCTCATTCTAAATACATATTCATCCTTATATCTAATTATACATTAGTAATTCTATTTTTTTTAAATGTAATTTTATTTTTTCAGTGTTCCAAGATTTATTGTTTATGTACCACACCCAGTGCTCCATACAATATGTGCCCTCTTTAACACCCATCACCAGGCTCACCCATTCCCCCAACCCCTCCCCTCTAAAACCTTCACTTTGTGATTTTGTATTTTCTTAAAGAGAGCCCACAAATGATGTAAGCTTTAGGTTCCACTTAACCTGGATTTGCTTCAGTGTTACTCTCCCTGCATCCTTCCTTGGACCTGACGAAATCAAAGATGAAAACACACAATCCCTGCCCTCAAGGGACTTAGAGTCTAGTGGGGAAATACAGACAGGCCTCCTCCCACAGCCCCAAGACAACTTTCTGCTAGGTCCCATATCACCCCATGCAAGAATTATATATCATAGCCCTTATTGCACTGGCTTGTCGATATCTGGGTTCTTTTTTGTCTCACTCCAATAATCTAGGAACTTCTTGGGGGCAGGAAGTGGTGTCTTTGATCATTATAGCCCTCACACCAGCAGAGGTAAGAGGAGTAAATGAATGCATGCATGCGAGCACTTGGAACCAGTATTAATGAGGGAGCAGAAGGCAAGGTGAGGGCAAAGCACAAGATGACACCCCAGGTGGGATCTGGGTGACATTCCTCAGGAAGTGCTGGCTGCCCTAGTAAAAAGGAAAAGGAAAAACAAATGGTTAACTGATACAGATCACAGTCACACAGGACATATCTCCATCAGTGTGCAATTGTCTTCATGACTTCATGATTTACAAAAAATAAAGCAATTTCCAGAAACCTAGACTCCATTTCCTGGAGCCCTAACAGCACCCTTATCACCACAGGGTAGAAAATCTTATATAACCAGCCACTCCTCAGAACCCCAGTCTTTCTGCCCTCAGGTCCTGTCCCTGGGCTTTAATAAAACCACATTTTTGCACAAAATACATCTCAGGAATACTTTCTTGGCTGTCAGCTCCAAACCCCACCACTTCAAACCACATCGGTATGATGCCTTTTTTACATAGGCTAACTTGAGTAATCACTTACAAACAAAACAGTCCTAATAATTGACATTTAGCTCTTTTACCTATATATTTGGTTAAAGTTCCGTGTAAAAACAGACAGGAGCAAATCTTACAATGATACAATAGCTAACATTCATCAAGCACTTACTGTGTGCGGGACACTGTTCTAACAGCTTGTTTCATCCTCACAGTAACTTATAAGGGAATATATCCTTATTTTACAGATGGGTAAACTGAGGCACCTAATGAGCCACACTTCCATCCACTTTGTGTTCAACACAATTCTTGCTCTTAAGTTAAGAAAATATTATGAAGACCTTGACTCCTATTTGGGAGGTCACCATTTAAATGAACTATTGTATATAGTTTTTAACTATTGTATTTTTAAGGCTTCAAAGTGGGTTTGTATTTCTGCTTCCAGGAGGAGTGTCTCATGGAGGCCTGGAGAGAATAAGAGACTGATGACAGCTACAGTACAGGATCACAAAGGAAAAGTCAGTAGTAGGCTGCTATCACGTGAGGAAGCCTCTGTGTGGAAGGAAGGTTAGAAGGACTGGTTTCTCTCTGCAAGACTAACTAAATCATCAAGGCTAGCACGCTACCTTCAGAAATCTAGACTCCAGCAGAAAGAAGCCAGGTTAGGAAATAAGGGCGCGTTGCCATGGCAGAGGAGGTGGGGAGTTGGCTCTTAAGCTATCTCCTGGCAACCATTTGACAAGGAGCCACACTTGACTTTGAATAGCAGGCAAGGAAGCTACCACTCCATGATCATTTGAAAGGGACTTTTTTTTTTTTTTTTTTTTAAGATTTATTTGTTAGAGAGAGCACAAGCAGGAGGAGCAGCAGGCAGAGGGAGAAGCTGGTTCCCCGCAGAGCAGGGAGCCTGATGCGGGACTCAATTCCAGGACCGTGGGATCATGACCTGAGCTGAAGGCAGATGCCCAACCAACCGTGCCACCCAGGCACCCCTTGAAAGGGAACTTTAATCAAGCCCTCATTGGTGCCCTGGGAGAAGCCCAAATTTATTAATAGAAAACAAATATAATGTCAGGCGCCCCTAACATATATCTCAGAAGACCATTTTCTCAGTCAGACTAGTCCTGAAAATAATGGAGGTTTTACTCAGAAAGAGCATTCCACTTTAGCTTTCTGAAAGCAGCAAGTCCCATGTCTAGGAGGATTCATTTTTGTTTGCAGATTCCTCCACCTGCATGCCAAATCATGGGGGTGATGGAATCTGAGATCCCTTCTGGAGCAGAGTTGCCAACAATTATGCCCTTGTCCAATAAAAGGAGAAAAGCTTCCTTTGGAAAGAGGAGTGTTGTTTGTGGTGACTGAGGTTACCAACTTGTCCTGGCTTACTTGGACTTTGCTGGTGTTAGTGCCAGTCCCAGGAAACCTATCAGTCCCAACCAATCTGGAATGGTTGACCAGGACTGTCCTTGTTTTATTTTTATTTTTTTAAAAGATTTTATTTATCTGAGAGAGAGAGTGAGAGAGAGAGAGACAGAGAGTATGGGAGAGAGCACAAGCAGGGTGGAGAAGCAGAGGGAAAGGAGAAGCAGGCTCCCTGCTAAAAAGGGAGCCTGATGCAGGGCTCCATCCCAGGACCCTGGGATCATGACCTGAGATGAAGGCAGACACTTACCTGACTGAGTCAACAGAGGTGCCCCAAGAGTGTTTTAAAAGTGAAAGTCCTGCATCCTGGGTGCCTGTCTTTTTTTCTTTTCTTCTTCTTCTTCTCCTTCTCCTTCTCCTCCTCCTCCTCCTCCTCCTCCTTCTCCTCCTCCTCCTCCTCCTTCTTCTTCTTTTTAATAAACATATAATGTATTTTTATGCCCAGGGGAACAGGTCTGTGAATCGCCAGGTTTACACACTTCACAGCACTCACCATAGCGCATACCCTCCCCAATGTCCATAACCCCATCCCCCTCTCTCAAACCCCCTCCCCCCAGCAACCCTCAGTTTGTTTTGTGAGATTGAGTCACTTATGGCTTGTCTCCCTCCCAACCCCATCTTGTTTCATTCATTCTTCTCCTACCCCCTTAGCCCCCCATGTTTCATCTCCACTTCCTCATATTAGGAAGATCATATGATAATTGTCTTTCTCCTATTGACTTATTTCGCTAAGCATGATACCCTCTAGTTCCATCCACGTCGTTGCAAATGACAAGATTTCATTTCTTTTGATGGCGGCCTAGTATTCCATTGTGTATATATACCACATCTTCTTTATCCATTCATCTGTTGATGGACATCTAGGTTCTTTCTTTAGTTTGGCTATTGTAGACATTGCTGCTATAAACATTCGGGTGCACATGCTCCTTCAGATCACTACGTTTGTATCTTTAGAGTAAATACCCAGTAGTGCAATTGCTGGGTGGTAGGATAGTTCTATTTTCAACATTTTGAGGAACCTCCAAGCTGTTTTCCAGAGTGGTTGCACCAGCTTGCATTCCCACCAACAGTGTAGGAGGGTTCCCTTTTCTCCGCATCCTCGCCAGCATCTGTCATTTCCTGACTTGTTAATTTGAGCCATTCTGACTGGTGTGAGGTGATATCTCATTGTAGTTTTGATTTGTATTTCCCTGATGCTGAGTGATGTGGAGCACTTTTTCATGTGTCTGTTGGCCATCTGGATGTCTTCTTTGCAGAAATGTCTGTTCATGTCTTCTGCCCATTTCTTGATTGGATTATTTGTTCTTTGGGTGTTGAGTTTGCTAAGTTCTTTATAGATTTTAGACACTAGCCCTTTATCTGATATGTCGTTTGCAAATATCTTCTCCCATTCTGTCAGTTGTCTTTTGATTTTGTTAACTGTTTCCTTTGCTGTGCAAAAGCTTTTGATCTTGATAAAATCCCAATAGTTCATTTTTTCCCTCACTTCCCTTGCCTTTGGCAATGTTCCTAGGAAGATGTTGCTGCGGCTGAGGTCGAAGAGGTTTCTGCCTGTGTTCTCCTCAAGGATTTTGATGGATTCCTTTCTCACATTGAGGTTCTTTATACATTTTGAGTCTATTTTCGTGTGTGGTGTAAGGAAATGGTCCAATTTCAATTTTATGCATGTGGCTGTCCAATTTTCCCAACACCATTTATTGAAGAGGCTGTCTTTTTTCCATTGGACATTCTTTCCTGCTTTGTCCAAGATAGGTTAACCATAGAGTTGAGGGTCTATTTCTGGGCTCTCTATTCTTCTGTTCCATTGATTTATTTGTCTGTTTTTGTGCCAGTACCATGCTGTCTTGATGATGACAGCTTTGTAATAGAGCTTGAAGTCCGGAATTGTGATGGACCCAACTTTGGCTTTCTTTTTCAATATTTCTTTGGCTATTCGAGGTCTTTTCTGGTTCCATATAAATTTTAGAGTTTTTTGTTGTATTTCTTTGAAAAAAATGGATGGTATTTTTATAGGAATTGCATTAAATGTGTAGATTGCTTTAGGTAGCATAGATATTTTCACAATATTTGTTCTTCCAATCCAGGAGCATGGAACATTTTTCCATTTCTTTGTGTCTTCCTCAATTTCTTTCATGAGTACTTTATAGTTTTCAGAGTATAGATTCTTAGCCTCTTTAGTTAGGTTTATTCCTAGGTATCTTATAGTTTTGGGTGCAATTGTAATGGAATTGACTCCTTAATTTCTCTTTCTTCTGTCTTGTTGTTGGTGTAGAGAAATGCAACTGATTTCTGTGCATTGATTTTATATCCTGACACTTTACTGAATTCCTGTATAAGTTCTAGCAGTTTTGGAGTGGAGTCTTTTGGGTTTTCCACATATAGTATCATATCATTTGCGAGGAGTGATAGTTTGACTTCTTCTTTGCCGATTTGGATGCCTTTAATTTCCTTTTGTTGTCTGATTGCTGAGGCTAGGACTTCTAGTACTATGTTGAATAGCAGTGGTGATAATGGACATCCCTGCCATGTTCCTGACCTTAGCGGAAAAGCTTTCAGTTTTTTTCTCCATTGAGAATGATATTTGCGGTGGGTTTTTCATAGGTGGCTTTGATAATATTGAGGTATGTGCCCCCTATCCCTACACTTTGAAGAGTTTTGATCAGGAAGGAATGCCGTACTTTGTCAAATGCTTTTTCAGCATCTATTGAGAGTATCATATGGTTCTTGTTCTTTCTTTTATTAATGTGTTGTATCACATTGATCACTTTGCAGATGTTGAACCAACCTTGCAGCCCAGGAATAAATCCCACTTGGTCATGGTGAACAATCCTTTTAATGTACTGTTGAATCCTATTGGCTAGTATTTTGGTGAGAATTTTCGCATCTGTGTTCACCAAGGATATTGGTCTGTAATTCTCTTTTTTGATGGGATCCTTGTCTGGTTTTGGGATCAAGGGGATGCTGGCCTCATAAAATGAGTTTGGAAGTTTTCCTTCCATTTCTATTTTTTGGAACAGTTTCAGAACAATAGAAATTAGTTCTTTTGTAAACGTTTGGTAGAATTCCCCTGGGAAGCTGTCTGGCCCTGGGCTTTTGTTTGTTTGGAGATTTTTGATGACTGTTTCAATCTCCTTACTGGTTATGGGTCTGTTCAGGTTTTCTATTTCTTCCTGGTCAGATGGTTAGGCATCTGCCTTCTGCTCAGGTCATGATCCCAGGGTCCTGGGATCAAGTCTCGCACTGGGCTCCTTGCTCGGTGGGGAGCCTACTTCTCCTTCTCTCTCTGCCTGCTGCTTCCCCTGCTTGTGCTCTTTCTCTCTCTCTCTGTCAAATATATAAATTAAAATACAAAAAAGAAAAAAGAGAGAGAGAAATGAACAAAATATCAGAGGTAAAATATATGTCCTGTCCACTTTGTAAATACAGCCTCAAACCCACCTGAAGCCTCCTTTGCTCTAAGAAACATCTCTTGATCTTCTCACCTCTCATTGAGCATGGAATCTGTGCTTTGTTCCAAAGGACCAAGAACATAGTAGGTGCTCGGTAAATAACTACATGTGTAAAGGTGTCTGCAATTTTGTTTGTCTTCAAAGTTCTTTATTTGCCTGTGCATCTTTCACAGCCTTATGTTGGTCAGTGGTAGCTTCTCTACTCCAAGGCCAAGGTGTGTTTCTGCTGGCTTCGATAATAACTCATAGTGTTGGGTAATCATATCTTCAGCAGTACCCTTCCCAGCGGATGGTTTGTGCCAGAGAGTGCCAGTTCCAAGGTGACTAAGCCTCTGAGGCAGGTTTTGACTCTAAGAACCCATAGGATAAAGATGTCATGAAGCAGTGTTTCTCAGCCTTGGCTGCACATTGGAACCACTTGAGGAGCTTTAAGAAATTCCCATGCCCAGACTCCACCATGGCCAATTAACTCAGAATCTCTGAATCTGGGGCCTGAGCATCAAAGTTTTTAAGAGGCTCACTGGGTTAAACCTACATGCAGCCAAGCTTGAAAATGACTGGCCTAAAGGATCTTCAGGGACTAATATGAACTTTAGGAAGTATTCTATGAAAGCTTCTCTTTTCCAGAGTGAAAGTGATAGATACTAGCAGTGTTTGAGTAAAAAAAAAAAAAAAGAAAAACAGAAACAAAAACTTCTTTTCTCTCTCTTTTTTTAGGATATATACTAATATAATATATACTTATTTTAATTATACACAGATTGTCTTTATAAAGTTTCAAATGATTGAGAAGTTGATAGGTAGATTAAAAAAGAAAAGAGGGGTGCCTGAGTGGCTCACTCAAATTTAAGCATCTCATTCTTGGTTTTGGCTCAGGGCAAGATCTCAGGGTCATAAGATCTAGTCCCATGTGTCAGGCTCTGCACTCAGAGCTGAGTCTGCTTAAAATTCTCTCCCTCTCGACACAAACCATAAGTGACTCTTAATCTCACAAAACAAACTGAGGGTTGCTGGGGGGGGGGGGGTGGGGGGGAGGGGGTGGGATTATGGACATTGGGGAGGGTATGTGCTTTGGTGAGTGCTGTGAAGTGTGTAAACCTGGTGATTCACAGACCTGTACCCCTGGGGATAAAAATATATGTTTATTTAAATAAATAAATAAATAAATACATAAATAAAATTCTCTCCCTCTCCCTCTCCCTCTACTCCTGCCCCTGCTTGCTCTCTCTCTCTCTCTCTCAAATAAATAAATAAAATGTAAAAAAAAAAAAAAAGAAGAAAAAATTGTTCTTTCTTGCCCCTACTCCAGAGATAATCCTCTTGTTGGTATGGAGTGTACCCATTCAAACTTTCCCTTTGCTATGATATTTGCAGTTATATTTTATGTGTATTATAAATATAGTTTTTTTTACATAAATGTGATCATGATATTTATATTGTTTTCCAATTTTCTTTTTTTTCTTAACCAGGAAGTCTTCTATATATTTACAAACTACTTTTTCATTTTGGTCTGGCATTTCATGAGATGGATGTTCTGTAGTTTACTGCACCATTCATTTGTTTATGGGCACTTAGGTTGTTTCCAGAGTCTGGTTATAATAAACACTGTTTTCCTCAGCATTGGGTTAAATGCTATTCTGTGCCTATGTGCAAGTAGTTCTTCTATGATAGAAACCTAAACAAGATTTGTGGGTTGAAGAGTATGCACCTTAAAAAATTTATAGGCACTGCCAGATTCCCTCTCAGAATTCTACTGATTTTACATCTTACCAACAATCCTGTCAGCACTCTGCTCCCTGCTTTCTAAGGGCCTTTGCACAACTGTTGCCTCTAACTAGGATGCTTTTCCTTATTCATCTTTCAGATCTCAGCTCAAGCTGCACTTCAGCTTTATTTTGGGGAGTCTCCCCTCACTTCCAGTCTTGGTCATGCTCCTGTGTCCTGAGCTGTCAGAACACCAACTTCTTTTTGCTCAGAGCATTTAGTGTGTACCTATACATTAATTATAGGATTGCCTGATTAATATTTGGATCCCCGTGCTGGTTTAATTCTAAACTTACCCCTCCCCCAGGCAGATTCTTTGTCCTTCTCTTTGCTTTAGTGTTTGACCCGAGGCTCTTTTGTCAGCTGGTTTCCAGTTGGGTTTGGTCAATGAGAAGCACTGACAGGAGATCTGAAAGCTGTTTCCACAGGTTTTTGTTTTTTTTTTAAGAGGGTGGGGCATGTGACTGGTACATCTTCCCATTTTGGAAAGCATTCCAGAATGTAAGTGATATTATTATTGAGATAACCTTAAATTTTGCTTAATAATAAAAAAATTGGGACGCCTGAGTGGCACAGTTGAGTGTCTACCTTCAGCTGAGGTCATGTTCCCAGGGTCCTGGAATAGGTTCCCACATTGGGCTCCTTTCTCAGTAGGGAGACTGCTTCTCCCTTTGCCTGCTGCTCCCACTGCTTGTGCACTCTCTCTCTCTCTCCCTCTCAAATGAATAAATAAAATCTTTTTAAAAAATAGTTTAAAAATTATACACAAGCTCTAGTGCTTTATTATGAGTCCCAGGTGACAACCAACCATACCTAGAAATCCCATGACTGAGAACTCTGAGAACTTTGAGAATTAGGAGAAGGCCATTGAAGAGGAGCTCCCAAACTGACAGCAGAATGAAGGGCTCTCAGATAGAGATGATACTCATTATTATTGGTAGCTCCATTCTATAAGGTTGCATCAGAAACTGAACCACTGCTCCCAGGAGAAATACAGGTTTAGATTTCTGTGAGCCTCTGGTCACACCATTTTTGTCAAGCAGTCAATACATAACCTTGTTTAATGTGTGTTTCTGTTTAAATACCCCTTGTCTGGGACACCTGGTTGGCTCAGTTGGTTGAGCATCTGCCTTTGTTTCAGGTCGTGGTCTCAGGGTCCTGGGACCAAGCCCCACGTCAGACTCCCTGCTCAGCAGAGTCCACTTCTCCCTCTGCTCCCCCACCCCCACTCATGCTCTCTTCTCTCTTTCTCTCTTTCAAATAAATAAATAAAATCTTTAAAGACCCCTTATTTAATATATATTGTTGATTCATTAGCATTGAACTCATGGCCAATAGCACTTTAGCTCATGCCAGAATGAAACTTATCTAACACGTGTGTTTTTTCCATTATGCCACACATCACAGCCTTCTTACACTTAGGAACAGTAGGCAGCTTTTCAACACCACACTTGGGGGCCATATTAAACAGCAAAACACCCAGCCAAAAAAAAGCACAAAAATGAGAAAAATGTGGCACTAAATGGACCAGGGAGATGAACACTTCTTAACGGTGTGAACGTTGAGACAAGAAGGCGCAGAGCGATGGCTTGCTCTGTGTCAGCTGGAAACACGTGTGCTGGGAGACTCAGATTTCTCACCACTCTGTGCATGTCCACAGATAACTACAACAGTTGCTGTAAGTATTGGTTTTAGGGTTATAAATATCCTTCAATAAGTAGGCAAAGTTGCAGATTCAGAATCCCCAAATAATGAGGCTTGACTGTGTTTTGTTTGACCAACCTGGTGGTTCAAGGAAAAAAGAAATTGAACTGGAATGATTAGGGTTGCAGAAAAGTATCCTTGAGCTTGCCATGTTCTTTACCACTTCCAGTTTAGAGCTGACTTCATGCATTCCCGTATGTACATGACCAGTGAGGCATGGGAGTCTGGAACTTTTTAATGTGGTTTGTCAAAGGTAATGCACATCTTCTGTCAAGAGCAGGTCTGAGAAACCATCGACTGGGCTCTGTTTATCCAAATGAAATGGACTAAATGAGACTTGGAGAGGCAGGAAAACACAGGAAACAGTACAGCCTATGGGAGGGGACAGCAGAGATGCTCTCTGGGCTGCCCTGGTGGGCTCAGTTTGTGGATTCAGATCCTGAACCTCAGTGCTCTCAAGTAACCCACTGTGGAAGGTTCTGCCTTCCCCGGAGAGCTCCCACTCGTCCTCTCCAGGCCCTTAAGGTAGGACCTAGACCAGTTGATCTTCTTGTTCTGCCCGAAGGACATTTCCTTTAATTTAATTAACTTTAACTTTTTCCTCAATCCCCACAATAGATCTGTCATCAAGTTGCTCACTATAACCACCAATATCATGAGTATTTGTCAGTCCTTCTGACTGACTTGTTCCAGGTTCTGGTTTCTGACCTTTTACCTCCACACTGTTACCAGAAAGACCTTCCTAAAAGATCAATAGGCTCACATCCCCCACTTTGTGCTCACCAACAACTAATGCCCAGTTTCATTAGCATGGCATGTGCACCCCTTCTTTTTTCTTTTTTTTTTCATTTATTTATTTTCAGCATAACAGTATCATTATTTTTTCACCACACCCAGTGCTCCATGCAATCCGCATGTGCACCCCTTCTTGACTTTGTCATGTCCCAACTGTTACTTGGGGTCTCTTCTCCAGACCCCCAAGTTTGCTTGATAGTTCCCTCACAGTTGTTAGAGTGAGAAAGATTTGGTTCTAAATCCCAGTTTTCCACCTACTGGCTCTGTGACTCCAGGCAAATCACTTAATATGTCTGAGACTCACTTTTTCTATCTGTAAAATGAGGTCAATAATATTCAGCTACAAAACTCACCAGTAGTGCTGGAAATGGAATCAGAAGTGTGGAAACTTATAGTTTACACAATCTTGAGTTGCTGGCTTTTTCAGTAAGAATATTCATTACTTACTAATAAAAATATTCAAGGGGTGGGTGTGCCTGGGTGGCACAGTCAGTTAGGCAGATGTCTGCCTTCGGCTCAGGTCGTGATCTCAGGGTCCTTGGATGGAGCCCCACATCAGGCTCCTTGCTCCTTCTGGAGTCTGCTTCTCCCTCTCCCTCTGCAGCTACCCTTCCTTGTGTGCTCTCTCTGTCTCTCTGTCAAATAAATGAATAAAATCTTTAAAACATATATATTCAAGGGATGATAAAATAGTCTGGTAGAGGTCACACAGTATGGTGGTTATGAGCACAGACTCTGGTGCCAGAGTGCCTGGTTTAAATCCTGCTCAACCACTTATTTGCTGGGTGCCTATGAGAACTGTACCCACTCTACTGATTTGTAAAATAAGGGTAGCCACAGTATTGACCTTGCAGGGATGTGGTAATGATGAAAGGAGTAATGCATGCAAAGTATTTGGAATAGAGCTGGCACATCAGAACCCTCCATAGGAACTGGCTGGTATAGTAATGGACAGTGCAATGCAGACCTGAATCATCCATGTCTGGTTTCCTCTGCCCTCCTCACAGGTCTACGTTGAGTACCTAGTGCCTGCTGAATAAATGTGAATTCCACTCCCTTCTGCTTTCCTTGCCTCTGGAGTCTCAGTTCAAGGGCTTTTCCTCTGGACGAGCTTTCCTGACGTCTAGGCTCTCTGGGCCACCCCTGGCATTTTCCTATGTTGGGACAATTTTCACACTGTCGTGTCATTCTCTGTTCTGTACCAAACTCTTAAGAACTTTATAGATCAGGATTATCTGATTTTATCCTTACATTTCTAGGACTTGGCACAGTGCCTGGCAAACAGTAGGACTTCCATTATGGTCACTGTGAATATATTTTGTGTGAATAAATGTGATCTCCTCCTTCAAACAGCTCTTGATGAGTCAAAGGTGAGAAGATGCAAATATTTGGAAGTTTAATCCCATGGTCAAATGTAAAGACCTGGTTTTTGGCAAAACAGTAGGCCCAAAAGGTGGCATGGGGGCAGTGACTGAAACCTTGGGAGAGAAGGTCAGGAGCCCTGAACTGCAGTGCCCTCTCTGTCGCTGAGTGTCCTGTGAGATTCTGGGACAGCCCCCCAACTTCTCTGAGGTGAGGTCCCCTTCGCTGTAAAAAAGTGAAGAAATGGATGCCAGGTTAGGTGAAAATGCATGGTAAACAGAAGAGTGATGAAGTGTCAGACGTAGGGTAGTGTGCCGGTTCTAGAAGGGACAGGGGAGGGGAGACATCAGTGTTGGCCCCTGTGTTCTCTCAGGCTCCATGGAAGAGGTGGTGCTGGAGCTGAGCGTTGAGGGGGTGGGTGGAAATTAGACAAGTGGGGAGGAAGCTGGAATTTTTGAGGCAGGTTAGTATCTTGAGAAGAAAAGCTTAAAGGAAATGAAGGAAAAAATCTTTACTTTGTTGAACCCAGTGAGGAATTAAAGGAAAGTCTCCTTGGCTTATGAATGCTGGCATTTTGTTTCATTTATCAGCTTTAAAGAAAAGCATGGAAAAACACAAACTGGAATCTATAAAGAAAAGCTGCAAGACAGAGGAGTCTGCTTGAACCTGGAGAATACCATGATTCTAAATTAATTTCAGTAAAGTTAATTTTTAAAAAATAGCATGCTATTGGGTTTAAGACAAACCGAAAACAGTAAGTATGAAGGTAGTTAATAACCAACTACTCTTACTGCTTTGAAGTTTAATTTAGTTGCTTAAATGAACTTTAATTTTCTAAATCCACAAGTCAGTAAAAGGGTCTTTGAAAATTAAAACGCCGACACTTAGTTATTTTGTATCCAGCTTTGAAGAGCCAAAAGCAACATAAAAACAATATTTTCATTATTGCTTAACCATAATTTCCATTTTTTTACAATGTGCTATTACCTAAGAAACTTAGAAAGTTCTAAAATAGACACAAAGCAAATGAGAATAACCTCTGAAGTTTTTGAGCCCTCAGTCTCCCTACTCTGGCTCATTTGCCTTCTACCCAGTTGTAGCCTAAGATACAGTAGTAGAAAGGGATTATGACTCAGAGTGCGAATCCAGAAGCAACAATCTATGCGTGCTGGTACACCTTGACTACATTTTTGTGATACTGTAGACTTGCATCATAACAAGAAGCCCTGAACCTATCTCTTCGGTTAACCTTTGGCAGTTTCAAGTGACCAATTGAAGATCCTGTTCCTATGGGATGTTGCCCTCTAGTGGAAAATCACAGGGCCCTGCACATTTGGGACCCCTAACTAGGCACAGTAGAGTTTTCAGACTACTCTGTCTGTAATGCAGGAGAAATGAACTCCCAGTTTCAAGCTGCTCTGTCAAGCCTGGTTGTGGTAGACAGGGTAATGGTCCCCCTAAAGATATTCATGTCCTAATCCCCAGAGCCTGTGAATATGTGAACTACAACGCAAAAGGGACTTTGCAGATGTTATTAATTATTTTAAGGATATTGAAATGGGGAGTTAGCTTGGATTATCGAGGTGGACTCATTGTATCTGAAGGGTCCTTATTAAGAGGGAGACAGGAGGGTCAGAGTCAGAGAAGGCAATGTGGAAATGGAAACAGAGAGAGAGAGAGGGTTCAAGATGCTAACCTGCTGGCTTTGAAGATGGAGGGAGGGCCATGGGTGCAAGCAGCTTCTAGAGACTGGAAGATGCAAGGAAACAGATTCTCCCCTAGAATCTTCCAAAGGACCCAAGGCCTGGTGACACTTTAATTTTAGCCTAGTGAAAACCGTCTTGGGATTCCTGTCCTCAAGAACTGTAAGATAAGTTGATCTTGTTTTATGCCACTTGGTTAGTGGTGGTTTGTTATAGTTTTAACAGTAAGAAACTAACACACTGGTCTTGGGGAAAGGAAAAGGACACCTCTGGAACACTCTGTTGGGAGGCCTGAAACCCTGACCCTGGTGCATTGCTTTGGTGTGAATCACTCAGGGAGGATGTGAAACAGATCCTTGAAAATCACCACATTATAAAAATGCATTTAGAAGAAGGGAACTCTTGTTCTTCCTGGCCCAACAGGGGGAGTCAGCCAAGGTGGCATCTTTGCGAAAGCAAACGGTGATGAACACCACATTATTACTTGGCTATCCTGGTGAGGCCGGTTTGTTGTTGTTGTTTTAAAGAAACACCTTTACCCTAGACAATAGATATTTCATACATACACTGTAAAAAAAAAACTTGAAAAATAGAATGAAAATCATAATCACTTAGAACACCACTACTTTAGCCTTTTTCTTCTAACAAGTTTTTGCATCTGTTAAGGTTATAGCGTATAAGCAATTTTGAATCCTTTCTAGTTAATATTATGTCATGTGCATTTCCCACATCATTATAAATCCTCCGAAAATAGTGCTTTTTAAAAAAGACTTATTGATTTTGATTTTTTTATTGTGTTATGTTAGTCAAAATAGTGCTTTTAATGATGATGCAATGTCTGATTAGTTTCATGTTCTAAAATGAACCTAATGTTGCTACATTATTGAACATTTCAACTGTTCGGGGTTTCTAGTACAATGAATAATAGTGTGGTGAATATTCTTATGTATAAATCTTTGTCTGAAATTTGGATTATTTCCTTAAGATGGATAGCCAAAAGTGGAATAACTGGTTTAGAGGGTGTGGATAATTTCAAGGTCTATGAGACTTTCTGAAATATTATTTTCCATTAGGTTTGTACTAAATTCCTTTTATCTGTAGTTATCTGGGAAATATGCATTAGATTATATCTGTGGCTTTCAAATATATTTTGTTGACTCACCCCCCAAAATACAGTTTGTATCATACCCAACACACACACACACACACACACAGAGCTTCCTCTTTCAACATATAATCATAATATGATCATAATATGATGTTTTTCTATTCTACTTTTTAAATGTTGTAATTGATTCATCAGGTGATTTCCATGCCTATAAATGGATCATTACCCAGTTTGAAAAGCACAGCTTTAGATCATGGGACTATAATTCATATGTGCATTTAGGAGGATCATAGGAACTTCTTGTTCTAAAAATGTCTCAAGCCTCAAGTTTCTTGCCACTTCAAGAAACCTGGTTATATGATGAAATGATCATAACACTAGATAAAAACAACATCTGCACAGAGCAGCTGACCAACCTTTCAGAAACCTGAATTTAGCTCTGCCTCAAAGCTTAAATGTCATTTCCATTAGTACTACATTTTGGATGTTTGCTAATTTATGAAATTCTCGCAGGTACAAACCTTGTGATTTCTATACATTTAATAATGGAAGATGAAGTGGCAACAACAGATACTTAAATTCTTTAATTCCATGAGATTTTGATGTAATTTGCACCTTCGGTGTTACCAACACTTTTGCATATCTATGAGTTCTTCCAGCAAGGCTACAAAAGAAAAGAAAGAAAGAGAAAAAGAAAGAAAAATTCACATTTCCCAGTCAACATCTGGGAAAGGTGAATGAATAAGCAGTTGGCTTTTAAAAAATAGAGAAAAGGACAAGAAAAACCATCTCTATTTTTAGATAGACATCAAGATTAATTTTCTGGTTTCGGGTCTAAGAGAAATTCCTTCTCATGTGTTAAATGTTACCATTGTGAAAAAATATATATTTTAAAAAGTCTACCAGCACATGTATCAAAAGCATACTATAGGTCATTCAGTTCTAATTTTTAAAAGAGATTTAAATGCCAAATATTTCATGAAACATACTGTATTTCTGATTGCTGTTCCCCCTTTTTTTTTTTTTTTCCAGCTGGGAAGTAAATAGAGAAGGTAGAAGACAGATAATAATGATGTAACAGTGGAATGTTAAAGATTATGAGAAAGTGCCTCAAAAATTACATTGCTTTTTCTTTATTTTTTGAGATAATATACTATACATTTCTCTTTTTTAAAGTTTTTATTTATATTACCCAGTACTCAATACAAGTGCACTTCTTAATCCCCATCACCCATTTCACTCATCCCCCCTTCATCCCCAACCCCTCCTCTCTAGTAACCATCAGTTTCTTTTCTATAGTTAAGAGTCTGTTTCTTGGTTTGTCTCTCTTTTTTACCCTTTTGCTCATTTGTTTTGTTTCTTAAATTCCACATATGAGTGAAATCATATGGTATTTGTCTTTCTTTTACTGATATATTTTATTTAGCATTATGCTCTCTGGCGCCATAACTATTGTCGTAAATGGCAAGATTCCATTCTTTTTGATGGCTGAATAATATTCCATTGTATGTATATATCACTTCTTCTTTATTTATTCATCAATTGATGGATGCTTGGGCTGCTTCCATATATTGGCTATTGTAAATAATACTGCTATAAACATAGAGGTGCATGTATCCCCTTGACTTAATGTTTTTGTATTCTTTGGGTAAAAATCTAGTAGCATCATTGCTGGGTCATAGGGTAATTCTATTTTTAACTTTTTGAGGAAACTCCTTTCTGTTTTCCACAGTGGCTACACCAGTTTGTGTTCCCCACAACAGTACAAGAGGATTCCCCTTTTTCCACATCCTCCCCAACACCTGTTGTTTCTTGTGTTGTTGATTCTGGCATTCTGACAGGTGTGAGGTGATAGCTCATTATAATTCTGATTTGCATTTCCCTGATGTTAAGTGATGATGGACTTTTCATAGGTCTGTTGGCCATCTAGATGTCCTCATTGGAGAAATGTCTGCTCATATGTTCTGCCCAATTTTAAATTGGATTATTTGTTTTCTGGGTGTTGAGTTTTATAAGTTCTTTACGTATTTTGGATACTAGCCCTTTATCAGATATGTCATTTGCAGATATCTTCTTCCATTCTGTAGGTTGACTTTTAGCTTTGTTGATTGTTTCCTTTGTTGTCCAGAAAATTTTATTTTGATGTAGTCCTAATAGTTTATTTTAGGTTTTGTTTCTCTTGCCTCAGGGGACCTATGTAGAAAAAAGTTGTTACAGCCAATGTCAGAGAAATTACTTCTCGTGCTCTTTCCAGAGTTTTTATGACTTTAAGTCTCACATTTAGGTCTTTAATACATTTTGAGTTTATTTTTTTGTATAATGTAAGAAGGTGGTCCAGGGGCTCCTGGGTGGCTCAGTTGGTTAAGCATCTGACTCTTGATTTTGGCTCAGGTCATGATCTCAGCGTGGTGAGATTGAGCCCCACATTGGGCTCTGCATTGCATGTGGAGATTCTTAAGATTCTGTCCCTCTTCCTCTTCTCCTTCCCTCACCTCGAAAAAAAGAAAGAAAGAAAGAAAGTGTGGTCCAGTTTCATTCTTTTGCATGTTGCTATCCGGTTTCCCCACTACCATTTGTTGAAGACATTACCTTTTTCCCACTGGATATTCTTTCCTTCTTTCTCAAAGAGTAATTGACCATTTAATTGGGGGTCCATTTGTGGGTTTTCTATTCTATCCTATTGACCTATGTGTCTATTTTTGTGCCAGTATCATATTACTTTGATTATTACAGCTTTGAAATATAACTTGAAGTCAGAATTATAATGCCTCCAGGTTTTCTGTTCTTCAAAATTGCCTTGGCTATTCAGGATCTTTTGTGGTTCCATACAAATTTTAGGATTTCTTGTTCTGTGAAAAATGCTATTGGTATTTTGTTAGGGATTGCATTAAGTGCACAAATTGTTTTGGGTAGTATAGACATTTTAACGATATTTGTTTTTCCAATCCATGAGCATGGAATGTCTTTCCGTTTCTTTCTGTCATCTTCAAGTTTTTTTCATCACTGTTTTATAGTTTTCAGAGTACAAGTCTTTTACCTCCTTGATATGGTTTATTCCTTGTTATCTTATTGTTATTGGTGCAGTTGTAAATGGAATTGATTCCTTAATTTCTCTTTCTGCTGCTTTATTAGAAATGCAACAGATTTCTGTGCAGTGATTTTGTATTCTGCAACATTACTAAATTCATTTATCAGGTCTAACAACTCACGTCTTGGTGGAGTCTTGGTTTTCTCTATATAGTATCATGTCATCTGCAAATAGTAAAAGTTTTACTTGTACCTTACCAATTTGAATGCCTTTGATTTCTTTTTGTTGCCTAAATGCTGTGGCTAGGACTTCCAGTCCTATGTTGAATAAATGGTAAGACTGGGCTTCGTTGTCTTTTTCCTGACCTTAGGGGAAAGGCTCTCAGTTTCTCCTCATTAAGGATGATATTAGCTGCAGGTTTTTCATATAAGGCCTTTATTAAGATGAGGTATGTTCCCTCTAAACATTGTTTGTTGAGGGTTTTTATCATGAACAGATGTTCTACTTGGTCAAATGCTTTTTCTGCATCTATTGAAATGAACCTATTGTTTGTATACTTCCTCTTATTGATGTGATGTTGATTGATTTTTGAATATGCAAATCATACTTGCAATCCAGGAATCAATCCCATGTGAATGGGATGAATAATTTTTTAAAATGTATTGTTGGATTCAGTTTGCTAGTATTTTGCTGAGGATTTTACATCTATGTTCACTAGAGATATTGGCCTATAGTTCTCTATTTTAGTAATGTCTTTGTCTGGTTTTGGTATTAGGGTAATGCTGGTCTCAAAGAACGAATTTGGAACTTTTTCTTTCTTTTATATATTTTGGAATAGTTTGAGAAGAATAGGTATTAACTCTAAATGTTTGGTAGAATTTGCCTGTGAAGCCATCTGGCCCTGGACTTTTGTCTGTTGGGAGTTTTTGATTACCTATTCAATTTCCTTGCTCTTTTTCAGTCTGTTCAAATTTTCTATTTCTTCCCATTTTGATTTTGGTAGTTTATATGTTTCTAGGAATTTATCTACTTCTAGGTTGTTCAATTTATTGGCATATAGTTTTTCATAAAATTCACTTATAATTATATTTGTGTGATGTTTGTTGTTTTTCTCCTCTTGAATTTGTGATTTTATTTATTTGGATCCTTTCTCTTTTTTTCTTGATAAGTCTTAGTAGAGATTTATCAATTTTATTGATTTTTCAAAAAACCAGCTCCTGGTTTCATTGATCTATTATTTTTTTAGGTTTCTATTTCATTTATTTCTGGTCTAATCTTTACTGTTTTCTTCCTTTTGCTGCTTTTGTTGTCTAGCTCCTTTAGGTATAAGTGTGGGTTGTTTATTTGAGATTTTTCTTGCTTCTCAAGGTAGGCCTGTTGCTATAAATGTCCCTTTTAGAACAGGTTTTGCTGTGTCCCCATAGTTTTGAACTTTGGTGCTTTCATTTTCATTTGTTTCTGTACACTTTCCTTTCTTCTTTGTTTTCCTGGTGTCATGACCCACTCATTGTTTAGTAGCATGTTATTAAGCTTCCATGTATTTGTGGCCTTTCCAGATTTTTTCTTGTGGTTGATTTCTAGTTTCATAGCATTGTGTTTAGAAAAGATAGCATGGTATGACTTTGACCTTTTTGATTTTGTTGAGGCTTGTTTTATGGCCTAATGTGTGATCTATTCTGGAGTAAACTCCATGCATACTTGAAAAGAATGTGTATTTTGCTGTTTTAGACTGCAACATTCTGAAATTAAGTCCATCTGCTTCAGTGTGTCATTCAAAACCACTATTTCCTTCTTGGTGTCCTTTTTAAAAAAAATTTATTTTTAAAATTAAATTTAATTTAATTTTTTTCAGTGTTCCAAAATTCATTGTTTATGCACCGTACCCAGTGCACCATGCAATACATGCCCTCCATAATACCCACCACCAGTCTCACTCCACCCCCAAAACCCTCAGTTTGTTTCTCAGAGTCCACAGTCTCTCATGATTTGTCTCCTCCTCAGATTTCTCCTAACTCACTTCTCTTCTCTATCTCCCAATGTCTTCCGTGTTATTCCTTATGCTCCACAAGTAAGTGAAACGATATGATAATTGACTTTCTGCTTGACTTATTTCACTCAGCATAATCTCTCCCAGTCCTGTCCATGTTGATACAAAAGTTGGGTATTCATCCTTTCTGATGGAGGCATAATACTCCATTGTATATATGGACCATATCTTCTTTATCCATTCATCCATCGAGGGGCATCTTGTTTCTTTCCACAGTTTGGTGACTGTGGCCACAGCTGCTATGAACATTGGGGTACAGGTGGCCTTCCTGGTGTTCTTTTTAAGCGTTCTATCCACTGATGTGAATGGGGGTATTAAAGTCCTCTACTGTTATTGTATTATTATCAATTAGTTCCTTTATGTTTGTTATTAACTATTTTATATATTTGGGTGATCCCAGGTTAGATGCATAAATATTAAAATTGTTATATCTTCTTATTGGATTGTTCCCATTTTTAGTACATAGTGTTATTGTTTGTCCCCTGTTAGTGTCTTTGTTTTAGTTTTAATTAATTAATTTATTTTTTTAGAGAACAGGGAGGGGCAGAGGAAGAAGGAAAGCAGAAAAGAGAATCCTTAGCAGGCTCCATGCTCAGTACAGAGCCCAACGTGGGGTTTGATACCATGACCCATGAGCCAGGCCATGACCTGAGCCAAAATCAAAAGTAGGATGCTTAACCAACTGAGCTACCCAGACGCCCCTACAGTCTTTGTTTTAAAGTCTATTTTGTCTGATAAAAGTATTGCTAATCTAGCTTTCTTTTGACATCTATCTGCATGATAAATGTTTCTCCATCACCTCACTTTCAATCTGCTGGTGTCTTTAGGTCTAAAATGAGTCTCCTGTAGGCAGCATATTGGGTTTTATTTTTTTAGTCCATTCTTTTTGCCTGTGTCTTTTGATTGGGGCATTTAGTCCATTCAGATTCCAAGTAATTATTGCTAGATATGTATTTATTGCCATTTTGTTGTTTTATGGTTGTTTCTGGAGATTTTCTCTGATCCTTTCTTATTTTTCTCTTTCATGGTTTGCCAGTGTTTTTAGTGATATATTTGAATTTCTTTCTCTTTATTTTTTGCACGTTTATTAGTGACTTTTGACATGTGGTTGCCATTAGGTTTGTATACAACATCTTCTCAAAATGGCAGTCTATGTTAAGTTGAAAGTCATTTAAGTGTGCACCCATTCTTTACTCCTTTCCTCCTCACATTTTAGATATATGGTGTCATAGTTTATATCCTTTATTTTGTGAGTTGCTTGACTGATTTTTTAAATTATTCATTGTTACTCTTTTTGTGTTTTCTATCATCATACTGTCATTTTTGGTCTTTCCTTTCCCCTCAAAGAGTCCCCTTTAATATATCTTGCAGGACTGGTTTAGTGGTAATGAGCTTCTTCAGTTTTTCTTTGTCTGGGAAACTCTTAATCTCTCCTTCTATTCTGAATGATGGGCTTGCTGGTTAGATTATTCTTGGCTGCAGGTTTTTGCCCTTCAGCACTTTGTATATATCATGCACCTCCTTTCTGGCTTAGAAAGTGCCTTCTGAAAAATCTGCTGATAGCTATATGGGGTTTCCTTTGTGTGTAACTGTCTTCTTTTGTTTTGTTGCTTTTAATATTTTTCTTTATCACTATTTTAATTAAGATATGTTTGGCATGGATTTGCTTTTGTTGATTTTGTTGGGGGTTCTCTGTGCCTTTTCAAAATGGATATCTGTTTCCTTCCCCAGATTAGGGAAGTTTCCAGCTATTATTTCTTTCTTTCTTTCTTTCTTTCTTTTTTTTTTTTTTGTTAAGATTTTATTTATTTATTTGACAGACAGAGATCACAAGTAGGCAGAGGCAGGCAGAGAGAGAGGAGGAAACAGGCTCCCCACTGAGCAGAGAGCCCTATCTCAGGACCCTGGGATCATGACCTGAGCCGAAGGCAGAGGCTTAACCCATTGAGCCACCCTCAGCTATTATTTCTTCAAATAAATTTTCTGCCCCCCTTTCTCTCTCTTATTCTGGGGCTTCTATAATATGAATGCAGTTACCACTAAGCCCCCTTTATCTATTGTCATTTTGCATATTTTTCTTACTCTCTTTTGTTCATCTTGATAATTTTCCATTATTCTGTCCTCTAGGTCACTAATTCATTTATCAACTTTTTTCAGTCTGCTGTTCATTCCATCAAGTATATTTCTCATTTCATTTATTAAGCTCTTTATCTCAGCTCTTTTATTTGTTAACTCTGTGTTAATGATCTCACTGTTGTCCTCCACTCTTTTCTCAAGTCCAGTGAATATACTTATGATTCTTCATCAGAAATGTTACTTATATCTTCATCAGAAATGTTATTTATATATATTTTACATTCTTTATCAGAAATGTTACTTATATCTGTTTTGCTTGGATCACCAGCTTTTACTTTTTTCTGTCTTTCATTTGAGACAGATTTCTCTTTCTTCTCATTTTGTCTAAGTCTCTGTGCCTGTTTTGGTGTGTTAAGAAAGTCAACTATGTCTCCTGTTCTTGAGGGTAATGGCCTTTTGAGGTCCTATAGTGCTCTGCCATGTGGTGTCCCCTGTTCCCCAGGGCCTGCAGCTTCTGGGAGTGTCCCCAATATGTACTGTGTGCACTCCGCTGTTTTGTCCTGGCCACTTTATCCTTTAGGCCAGGCATCTGCAGAGGCTCTCTTTGCCTGTTGTGGGCAATGTTTGGTTCTTGGATTGAATGTGGCATGTTTTAAATAGGTATGCTCTGCCCTCTGTGTGAAATGAGACTTATTGCTGCCACCATTGGAATTGAGGCCTTGCAAAATTCCACCCTTGGGAGACACATGTGAGTAGAAGTTTGGGCTGGGCCTTCTGAAGGAGAAGTGCCCACCATGCTGGTACTGAGGCAAGGTAACTGGGAGGGGCTGTTCTGTAGCATGGGGGCATGAGGCTTGGTGTAAACAAGTTAGATAACAAGTGTGGGCAATGTGCTGGTTCCCACTGGTGGGTCTGTGCTTATGCTGAGGGGTGGGGGATGGAAATGGTGCCTGCTATTTCCTTTGTACCCAGAAGGTTCTCCATGAATGCTGCCTCTCTGGGACATGCTCCCACATGAGCAGCTAACCTCCCCACTGTGTGTCCCACATGCTCTTCAGATCCTGTTTGCATCCTGTATGTCCTCAGGCCCATTTGCCTTACCTTTTCTCCAAGAACAGTCCCAATGTTCCTCTCAGCTCTCCCAGAGCCAAGCCTGCTGACTTTTTTTTTTTTTAAAGATTTTATTTATTTATTTGACAAAGAGACTTATGGGAAAAGAAGGACTATGGCCAAAGAAATTGCCCAGTTTTGCAAGAAATCTAGACAAAAATCTTATAGTTCTTAATCTAAATCACCATCTTATACACTGGCAGTTCTGAGACTGTAGTTGGTTTGTGAAACAATTCCATTGCACCACTTGTATGTGAGTGGAGCTATTCCAAGTGCTTTCCAGATATGAACTTAGTATTCATGACAAGCCTATGAGATGAGTAGATTATTTCCATTTTACTGATGAAGAAACTGAGGCACTGAGATAAAAGCAGCTTGCCCAAGGTTACAGCTAGTTCATGGTGGAACCAAGGTTTGAATACTACACTTCAGGCTCCATGGTCTTAACCAATACATTTTGTTGCTTCCTCATGCTATAAGTAGTATGTCCTCAGCCTTTTCATCTGAAAGCCAAACTTTGGGGCATCTGGGCGCCTCAGTCTTCTCCCTGAGGCATCTGCCTTCAGCTCAGGTCATGATCCCAGTGTCCTGGGATTGAATCCCACATCGGGCTCCCTACTCAGAGGGGAGCCTGCTTCTCCTTCTCCCTTTACTTCTCCCCCTGCTTGCACACACTCTCTGTCTCTGTCTGTCTCTTTCTCTCTGTCAAATATATAAATAGGTAAAAAATCTTAAAAAAAAAAAATGAAAGCCAACCTTCCCTAGGATCTTTTGTTGTGTGATGATTTGGAGCATATTTTTGGACATGGTAATTTTTTTGGAGAATTCAAAAGCCTGTGTGTGTGTGTGTGTGTGTGTGTGTGTGATACATGGATGAAGCAGGGTAGAAGTTTGACCAGCACAACTCAGATTTTTTTTTTTTTAAAGTAACTTTATGGGAAAGCTGGGTGGCTCAGTTGTTTAACTGCCCAACTCTTGATTTTAGTTCAGGTCATGATCTCAGGGGTATAAGATTGAGCACCGCACCAGTCTCCATGCTCAGTTGGGAGTCTGTCTGAGATTCTCTCTCTCCCTCTCTCTTTGTCTCTCCCCCTGCTCTCTGTCTCTCTCCATCTTAAGTAAATGAATAAATCTGTAAAATTAAAGTAACTTTATATTCAGGAACTGAGCCTATTGTGCCAGTTACAATCCCCCTTCTTACCTATGCTAACAAGGATACTTAAAATTGTTTATTAAATTTAACTCCATGTATTCCAGTTTAAAACTGTCAATTCATAGTAACTGGTGGATCCTAATTCACATTTTGCCTCCAGGTTTTATCTCCCCTCTCCTTGGGTACCTGGGAGCAACGGGGGCTACTCCGGGCTTCCCCTGCCTTTCATGAGATGGTGCTCATCCTACAGGGTCTCTATCCATGATTCTGAGAAGTATTGAGTCCTGGCTGGAATTTTGATGTCCCCGCAGAAGTTGAGAGCCTTAGCTACAGCCTTTAGTCATAAGGCCTACATATGACATGTAGACTGTGGTCCACTGGAGCCACTATCTCCACTTGAATGAAGCTGCTCCATCACTCCTTTTGAGGCATCAGATGCAGGGCCATTGTCCAATGTGGGACTTCTTTGAATACCTGCAGTCTCCTCTGGCATAAAAGTCTTATGTTCTCAGGTTTCTTAAAACATCATACTGGACTCCTTATGTGCTTTTGGAAGTTTCCACCCCACAAGACAAGCCAGGACATTAGCATTTGACCTTTTGCTCTTTCTTACTTTCCACTTCCAAATGTTTTTCTTTATCCAAGTCCTTCCCTTTATGATCCAAGCTTTGCTTCTTGTTATTTGAAGGGAAAGTTCAGAATTTGGAAGAAAACTTTTGTTACTCTGCAAAATCCAGCTTTTAAGATTATCTTCACCATGGACTTCAAATCAATTTGAAACTTAAAGCTGAGGTATGATTTCTTTAGCTCTCTCTAAAGTGCAGAACCATCAAAGAACTGTTGAAGCAGCATGTGGAGAGTTGCTCAGCAACATGAATTACCAGAAATGATAAATGGTATTCCTTGATTCAAATATCAGTATTAGAGAGTAATGAGACGTCAACTTAAAAGTCTTAATTATAGACTACTTAGAGAGATGCCTGGGTGGCTCAACAATTTGGGTTGCCAACTTGGCTGACTCTTGGTTTTGGTTCAGGTCATGGTCTCCAGGTCCTGAGATTGAGCTCCCTGCATTGGACTCTGTGCTCAGTAGGGAGTCTGCTTGAGGTTTCTTCTTCTCTGCTGCTTCCCCCACTTGTGCATGCTCTCTCTCACTCTCTCTTGCAAATAAATAAATAGACCCTTAAAAAATTATAGACTACCTATATGAGTAGACTGCTTTGGGTAAATATACCTAAATGGGCTCTGCAAGAAATTACAACATAAACCCCTGCCATGGTGCTGTCTCTTCCTTTCTTCTCTACAGTCTGTTTTCTTTCTCCTCCAACAAAAATTTATTTTGTTCCTTCTCTGTTTTAAAGTTTTTCACTTTCTGTCACCTTCTGGGTTAAGTTGAATTTGCTCTGTGATCTGGGCTTGGCCTAAAGCTTTGGCTTTCTCTGACGTCCTCCCTCCATTCCCCTACCCCAGTGCATCCTGTGCCCCAGCTGTGTCCCTACCCCCACGCAGCCTCCCAAAGTCATAATGACAGATCTTGTACATGCTCCCAAACTAGTCAAATGTCTTTCATCCTGATCCTTTGCCCTGGCCACTTGGCTTGTACTTCAGGACTCAGCTCAAGTGGTGTCACTCCCAGGGAGTTGTCCTTATAACCTCATCATATTTTCTGAGTTTGATGCATCTCCTCTGAGTTTCCTATGCCCCCACTATTCTAGATCTGTTTTTATTGTTTACCAAGCTAATTGTTTTTTTTTTTTTACCACAGTCTTCTCATAGCCACAGATGAGATTATGAATTCTGAAAGGCCATAACTTGTGTTTTCATCTCTGTATCATCAGAGCCTACCACAAGTATTAAGGACACATCAGATACTCAAAAAGTCTTCCATTACTGGAAGAAAAGAAGTGACAAGAAGGGCATCTAGAGTACTGTATGTCAAGGCTCAGGAGTTTTATCCCTTAAGATGTTCTACTTATTGATACTAACACATTGGTTAGAATGACAAACACTGACTCCTAAAGGCATAGGCTTTTTTTCTTACTTGATTTGCACCTACTAACATGTTTTATTTTGTCTTTGCTATTAGCAAGACTATTCATAGCAGGACTGGGTCAGAGTGCCCAGCACACTGCTTAGCACTTAACAAGAGTGCAGTACCCATTTGCTGACTGACTAGTCCAACTTCCCTTTTTGTTTTGTAGGACACAGTCAAACTAAGGTCAACTAAATCCTGTTAACCTGTGGTAGTGAGGTGCTCTTCCTTTTTTTTTTTTTTATGATGTTGGTTGTAGGTTTTTTTTAATTAACATATAATGTATTATTTTTCTCCAGGGTACAGGTCTGTGAATCATCAGGCTTACACATTTCATAGCACTTACCATAGCCCATACCCTCCTCCATGTCCATAACCCAACCACTCTCTCCCTAACCTCCCACCCCCCAGCAACCCTCAGTTTGTTTTGTGAGATTAAGAATATGTTATGGTTTGTCTCCCTCCTGATCCCATCTTGTTTCACTTTTTCCTTCCCTATCCTCCATCTCAAATTCCTCATATCAGAGAGATCATATGATAATTGTCTTTCTCTGATTGACTTATTTCACTAAGCATGATACCCTCTAGTTCCATTCATGTTGCTTCAAATGACAAGATTTCATTTCTTTTGATGGCTGTATTCCATTGTATGTATACACCACATCTTCTTTATCCATTCATCTGTTGATGGATATCTAGGTTCTTTCCATAGTTTGGCTGTTGTGTACATTGCTGCTATAAACATTGGGATACACATGCCCCTTCGTATTCCTGCATTTGTATTTTTAGGGTCAATACCCAATAGTGTGATTGCTGGGTCATAGGGTAGCTCTATTTTCAACTTTTTGATGAACCTCCATGGTGTTTTCCAGAGTGGCAGCACCAGCATGCATTCCCACCAACAGTGTAGGAGGGTTCCCCTTTCTCTGCATCCTCATCAACATCTGTCATTTCCTGACTTGTTAATTTTAGACATTCTGACGGCTGTGAGGTGGTATCTCACTGTGGTTTTGATTTGCATTTCCCTGATGCCAAGTGAAGTGAAGCACTTTTTCATGTGTTTGTTGGCCATCTGGATGTCTTCTTTGCAGAAATGTCTGTTCATGTCCTCTGCCCATTTCTTGATTGTACTATTTGTTCTTTGGGTGTTGAGTTTGATAAGTTCTTTATAGATTTTGGATACTAGCCCTTTATCTGATATATTTGCAAATATCTTCTCCCATTCTTTCAGTTGTCTTTTGGTTTTGTTGACTGTTTGCTGTGCAAAAGCTTTTTATCTTGATGAAGTTCATTTTTGCCTTTGTCCCCTTGCCGCTGGCCATGTTTCTAGGAAGCAGTTGACGCAGCTGAAGTTGAAGAGGTTGCTGCCTGTGTTCTCTTCAAGGATTTTGATGGATTCCTGTCTCACATTGAGGTCTTTCATCCATTTGGAGTCCATTTTTGTGTGTGGTATAAGGAAATGGTCCAATTTCATTCTTTCTCATGTGGCTGTCTAATTTTCCCAACAACATTTGTTAAAGAGTCTTTTTTCCACTGAACATTCTTTCCTGCTTTGTCAAAGATTGGTTGACCATAGAGTTTAGGGTTTATTTCTGGGCTCTCTATTCTGTTCCATTGAACTATGTGTCTGTTTTTGTGGTAGTACCGTACTGTCTTGATGATGACAGCTTTGTAATAGAGCTTGAGGTCTGGAATTGTGATGCCACCAGGTTTGAATTTCTTTTTCAACATTCCTCAGGCTATTTGGTGTCTTTTCTGGTTCCATATAAATTTTAGGATTATTAGTTCCATTTCTTGGGAAAAAGTTGATGGTATTTTGATAGGGATTGCATTAAATGTGTAGATTGCTTTAGGTAGCATAGACATTTTCACAATATTTGTTCTTCCAATCCATGAGCATGGAACGTTCTTCCATTTGTGTCTTCCTCAATAACTTTCATAGGTACTTTATAGTTTTCTGAGTACAGATTCTTAGTCTCTTTGGTTAGGTTTATTCCTAGGTATCTTATGGTTTGGGGTGCAGTTGTAAATGGGATTGATTCTTTAACTTCTCTTTCTTCTGCCTTGCTGTTGGTGTATAGAAATGCAACTGATTTCTGTACATTGATTTTATATCTTGATACTTTACTGAATTCCTGTATGAATTCTAACAGTTTTGGAGTGGAATATTTTGGGTTTTCCACATAAAGTATCATATCATCTGCAAAGAGTGAGAGTTTGACTTCGTTTTTGGATTTGGATGCCTTTTATTTCTTTTTGTTGTCTGATTGCCGAGGCTAAGGCTTCTAGTACTATGTTGAATAGCAGTGGTGATAGTGGACATCCCTGTGTGTTTCTGACCTTAGGGGAAAAGCTCTCATTTTTTCTCTATTGAAAATAATATTCGCTGTGGGTTTTTCATAGATGACTTTGATGATATTGAGTTATGTGCCCTCTATCCCTACACTTTGAAGAGTTTTGACCATGAAAGGATGCTGTACGTTGTCAAATGCATCTATTGAGAGTATCATATGGTACTTGTTCTTTCTTTTATTAATGTATTGTAACACATCGATTGATTTGCAGATGTTGAACCAACCTTGCAGCCCAGGAATAAATCCCGCTTGGTCTTGGTGAATAATCCTTTTAATGTACTGTTGGATCCTATTGGCTAGTATATTGGTGAAAATTTTTGCATCCATGTTCATCAAGGTTATTGGTCTGTAATTCTCCTTTTTGGTGGGGTCTTTCTCTGGTTTAGGGATCAAGGTAATGCTGGCCTCATAAAATGAGTTTGGAAGTTTTACTTCCATTTCTATTTTTTGGAACAATTTCAGGAGAATAGGTATTAATTCTTCTTTAAATGTTTGGTAGAATTCCACTGGGAAGCCATCTGGCCCTAGGCTCTTGTTTGTTGGGAGGTTTTTGATGACTGCTAGCATTCTTGGCTCCATATTTTTCTCATATTTTAGTGCTCTGAGTATATCATGCCAGTTCTTTCTGACCTGCCAGTTCTCTGTGGATAAGTCTGCTGCCAATCTAATATTTCAACCATTGTATGTTACAGACTTCTTGTCCCAAGCTGCTTTTAGGATTTTCTCTTTGTCACTAAGATTTGTAGGTTTTATTATTACATGACAGGGTGTAGACCTATTTTTATTGATTTTAAGGTGGGTTCTCTGTGCCTCTTGGATTTTGATACTTGTTCCCTTTCATATTAGGGAAATTTTCTAGTATAATTTGCTCCAATATATCTTCTGTCCCCCCTTCTGCTTTTGGGATCCTATTTATTCTAATATTGTTTCGTTTGAACCAACCTTGTTATGGTATCTTTTATCTATTGAATTCTCCCCTCATGGTCCAGTAGCTGTTTATCTCTCTTTTGCTCAGCTTCTTTATTTTCCATCATTTGGTCTTCTAAATCACTAATTTTCTCTTCTGCCTCACTTATCCCCACAGTAAGAGCCTCCATTTTTAAAAATTTTACCTCATTAATAGCCTTTTTTATTTCAACTTGGTTAGATTTTAGTTCTTTTATTTCTCCAGAAAGGGATTTTATTATTTCTCCAGAAAGCATTATCTAATATTTTCCATGCCTTTTTTGAGCCCAGCTAGCACCTTTATAATCATCATTCTGAACTCTATTTCTGACATATTGCCAATGTCCATATTGATTAGGTCTTTAGTCTTTGGTACTGCCTCTTGTTCTTTTTTTTTTTTTTTTTTTGTGGTGAGTTTTTCCATCTTGTCATTTTATCCAGATAAGAATATATGAATGAGAGAATAAAATACTAAAAGGGTGGCAAAGACCCCAGAAAAATACACGCTAACCATACCAGAAGAAACCTGAAACTGGGGGAAGAAAGGGGGAAAAATGTATATATATAAGACTGGTGAATAGAACAGAGCCACCCACTTGACTTGGGGTGTATTCTGTTCTCTTAGAAGAAACTACTTCCCAAAATTTTAAAGAAAGAAAAACCTACATGCGCATATATATATATATATATACACACACACACACAAATAAGAGTAAACGTGATGAAGGGATGGAATATGAATGTAAAGATGAGAATTTTAAAAAGATTCTAAAAAAGGAATTGATAAGATAAATTGGTTGGGGGACACCTGGGTGGCTCAGTTGGTTAAGCCACTGCCTTCTGCTCAGGTCATGATCCCAGAGTCCTGGGATTGAGTTCCACATTGGGCTCTTAGCTCAGCAGGGAGCCTGCTTCTCTCTCTGTCTCTTCCTGCCACTCTGCATGCTTGTGCTCTCTCTCTCTCTGACAAATAAATAAATATTTTTTTTTAAAAAGATAAATTGGTTGGAAAAAGAGAAAAAAAAAGAGGAGAGAATGTGATCAGATTGGAGACTAGAACAAAGCCATGTGCTAGATTTAGGGTATATTTTGATCTATTAGAAGATATTGCATCCCAAAATTTTAAAGAAAAAATCCTATATGTATCCCAAAAATGAGGTTAAATACAATGAAGAGATAAAATATGACTATAACAGTAAGAATTTAAAAAGATTAAAAAAAAAGGTTTTGTTAAGATAAAATAGTTTAAAAACATTAAAAGAGGAAAGAGGAAATGTTTAAAAAAATAGAATAAGAAAAAATAAAATTAAAAAAATTTCACTTTGCAAGATTAAAGGATCCTGGGGAAAATGCCATGAATTCTATGAGTTACATTCCCCTAGCTCTGGAGTTCACAGTTCTCGTTTATCAGTAAACTTGGGCTCAGTTGGATTTTCTTGCTGATCTTCTGGTGGAGGGGCCTGTTGTAGTGATTCTCAAATGTTTTTGCCTGAGGCAGAATTGCACTGCCCTTGCCAGGGGCCAGGCTAAGTAATCTTCTCAGGTTCGCTCTTGGGAGCTTTTGTTCCCTGAACACTTTCCATACAGCTTTGGGGGTTGGGAATGAAGATGGCAGCCTCCCAGTCTCTGGCCCAAAAGAGCTGAGAGCCCAGGGCCCCACTCCTCAGTGTTCCCTCAGAGAAAAGCAGTCAATCCCTCCCATTTCCCTAGTCTGACTGCACTCTGTGCTCACTTGGTCTGTGACCAAGCATTTCTATCTCTGGTGCACAGCCCCATTTGGAGACTCCAAACTCAGCATATTCCTGCAGCATGCTCCTGTGCCACTCCTCCTGAAGGAGGAAAGAGGGGGTCTTTCTGGATCTGCCACTTGTGGGGTCCCTGCTCAAAGGGCAGTGGTCCAACTGTACCTTGATCATGGTTTAAGGTAACACCAAGCTGAGAGATCACTCCTCAGTTCCAGATCCATCTCTGTAGACAGCTTCCCCACTGCAATACCTGGTAACTCTGCCACACTCAGGCACCCCTAGTGTTTCTGTGACCCTGCAAGACCTGAGACCACACTGTTCCCGTGAGAGCTCCACCCAACCCCCACCTCCCTCTTAGCTCTTGGAGCAATGTCCCTCAGTGGAGGCGACTTCTATAAGTTCTGATTTTGTGCTCCGCTGCTCTACCACTTGTCGGGAGCTGGCCTTTCTCCCAACAGTCTATCTTCCCGTTGCTTCGGATTCCCTTCTCCCCACATTCTACCTTTTAGAAAGTGGTCGATTTTCTGTTTCTAGAATTGTTGCTCTTCTTCTCTTCTCTCTCCTATTGAGTTTGTAGGTGTTTCAGAATGGTTTGATAACTATTTAGCTGAACTTCTGGGACCTAATGTTGTTTTAGTCTGCAACTCCTCCCCCTTCTTGCTTCCTCTCATGAGGTGTGCTTCTTAAAACCCCATCTAAATTTTTTCTCTCTGTGGTGTGCCCATATTCCTGAACAATAACCCCATCAAAGTGGCCTCTTGAGGTAAAATAAAAATCCAAGACACCCCCAAATGTCACAGTCTTCTCAGTAATTGTTATTTGATACTATCAACCAGAAGGTTCACATGACAAACCTTTGGGACAATATCTACCACCTATTCCACTCGTCAACCCTTCCCAGAAATATAGTAGTATATGTAGAAATATAAAATTACTGACAAGTTTAGTAGAGGAAAAGGGGCTATGTCCCCATTAAACCTTATAGAAGCCATAACTTCGTTCAAAACCTCCATTCTTGGATTGCCTCAACTGTTTTCCCCCCTAGAATAGCTTATACCAAGACCACTATATATTTAAAGTGATTTATTTTATATAACTATGCGTGATCAGTGGATGTAACTGATTTCAGACTTTTCCAGTCTGCAGGCAGGTACATTTGCTTTATACCCAAACTAAATAAGTCCAAGCCTCAACCAGCTGTAATCTCAGCAGCTTCTTATCAAGAACCTTCTATCCCCTCCCCCCCGGCCTCCCGCCCCGGGAGTCTCTAAAGGGATGCCTCACAAGTGCTTACAAACCTGTTTGTCCACTAGTTACCTTGGAGCATCACCATCTTTTTTCTCTTTTACCCACCACATTCTGTCATGGTCATGTTCTGGCTCCCCATAGGCCAATATCCATTGATCTAAAAACTTCCTAAAGTAACCTCAGTGCATTGATGATGGTGCCCTATTGCAAGCTAACATGAGGGATAGTGATGGGACATTTCAGTGGGCCCCATGATATTGTTATAATAAAAGCAAGTCTCAGACCAAACTCTGCCACCCTTGGAGACGTTTATTACACAAACTTTCATTAGCAAGCAGCAAGGGCCAAAAAGGTCCCTAAAGCCTCTTGTGTAATTTCAGTGAAGTTCCAGCTCTCTGCCATATAAGTTACTTTGATACACCTCACCAGAAAGTTCAATTGAGGGTCACTCCAATATTCCACAGACTAAATTCAACTAGGGTTAGGGATGGCTTTGGCAACCAGAAACTCTCGGAAACAATGCCTGGATATGAGATCATTTAGGAGCAATTCTTCAGGGTGTAGGATTCCTACTTCTTGTAAAAGATTGGAAATATCACTGAAATATTTTATCCAGCCTGCATATCTTAAATACCATTGTTTTCACTAATGAGAACGGCCATACCACCCTGAACGCGCCCGATCTCGTCTGATCTTGGAAGCTAAGCAGGGTCGGGCCTGGTTAGTACTTGGATGGGAGAATGCATTTCTAACCACGAGTCATGTTAATTAACAAGTAATAAGTGTCATCATTAAAAAGCAATTTCTTTCTAAAAATATTTTATTTATTTATTTATTTATTTATTTATTTATTGAGGTGGGGAGAGAATTAGAGCATGCAAGCAGGGGGAGCAACAGAGGGAGAAGGAATCTCAAGCAGATGCTGCACTTAGTGTGGAGCCTGCCACTGGGCTTAATCCCATTGGATTGTGACCTGACCGCAAATGAAGAGTCAGATGCTTAATCAACTGGGCCACTCAGATGCCCCTTGTGAGTTTTTTGATTACTGATTCAATTTTATTTCTTGTCGTTGGTCTATTCAGATTTTCTATTTCTTCAGATTTGCTCTTGGATGATAGTGTTTCTAGGAATTTACTTATTTCCTGTTGGCATAGTATTTTTTTGTAGTAAATTCTTAGGATCCTTTGTATTTCTGTTATATCAGTTATAACTTTTTTGATTTCTGATTTTGTGTATGTATTTATCTACTTTCTGGATGAGTCTGGCTAGAGGTTTATTGATTCTGTTTATCTTTTCAAAGAATTAGTTTTTAGTTTCATTGGTCTTTTCTATTTTTTAAAGTTTCCATGTAGGGGCGCCTGGGAGGCTCAGTGGGTTAAAGCCTCTGGCTGTGACTTAGGTCACGATCCCAGGGTCCTGGGATTGAGCCCCGCATCGGACTCTCTGCTCAGCAGGGAGTCTGCTTCCCCCCAACCCCTCTTTGCCTGCCTCTCTGCCTACTTGGGATCTCTGTCTGTCAAATAGATAAAATCTTTAAAAAAAATAAAGTTTCCATTTAATATCTTTCTGGTCTGATTTATTATTTTCTACTTCAACTAGATTTAGGCTGTTTTTTTCCTTCTTTTTCTAAATTTTATATGTAAAGTTTGAGTGTTTATTTGGGATTTTTTTCTTGCTTGTTGAGGTAGGCCTCTATCACTATGAACTTTCCTCTTAGAACTCCAGAGATTTTGGAACACTGTGTTTCCAGTTTCATTTGTCTCAAGGTATTTTTGAATTTTTTTTGTGATTTGTTTGTGGAGCTATTGGTTGTTTAGTTAGATGTTATTTAGTCTCCACGTGGTTGGTTTTTCCAGTTTTCTTCTTTTATTTGTAGTTTCATATTGTTGCAGTTGGAAAAGATGCTTGATACAATTTCAATCTTCTGAATTTATTGAGATTAATTTTGTGCCCTAACATGTGGTCTGTCCTGGAGAATGTTCCATGTGAACTTGATAAGAATGTGTACTTTGCAGTACACATCTACTCTACTCTAATACATCTACTCAGTATACATCTATTCTAATGTGTCACTTAAGGTAAATGTTTCCTTATTGATTTTCTGTCTGTCTGATTTTCTGTCTGGATTGATGTAAGCGGAACATTAAAGTCCCCTACTATTATTGTTTTGCTGTCAATTTCTCCCTTTATGTCTGTTAGTATTTGCTTTCTATATTTAGATGCTCCTAAGTTGGGAGTATAAATATTTATGAATGTTATATCCTCTTCTTGAATTGACCCCTATGTCATTGCATAATACTCCTTGTCTTCTGTTAATGTCTTTGTTTTAAAGTCTGTCTTGTATGAGTATTGCTATTCCAGGTTTCTTTTCATTTCCAGTGAATATATTGTTCTATTTCTGCTTTCAACCTGTGTGTGGCTTTAGATCTGAGGTGAATCTCTTCTAGATAGCACATAGATGGTTTTTTTGTTGTTGTTGGGGTTTTTTTGTTTTTGTTTTTGTTTTTTTAAAGAAATCCATTCAGCCACCCTATGTCTTTTGATTGGAGTATTTAGTCCATTTACATTTAATGTATTTATTGATAGGTATGTACTTATTGCCATTTTGTTAATTGTTTTCTGCTTATTTTTGTAGTTCTTCTCTGCTCTTTTCTTCTCATAATCTCTTCCCTTGTGGTTTGGTGGCCTTCTTTGGTGTTATGTTTGGGTTCCTTTCTCTCTATTTTCTGAGTGTCTGTTGTAGGGTTTTGGTTTGTAGTTACCAGGAGGCTCAAATATATTGCTCTCTATATGTAGTAGTCTGTTTTAAACTGATAGTTGTGTAAGTTCAAATGCATTCAAAAAGTGCTACATTCCCTGCCCCACAATCTTTCATGTTTTTCACATTGTATTTTACATCTTTTTATTTTGTATATCCCTTAACTACTTACTATAGTTGTAATTGATATTACTTTTTTTGTCTTTTCACCTTCATATTAGCTTCATTTAAGGGACCTATCCACTGCTTTTATTATTTTTTAATTTTTTATTTATTTTTAAAATTTCTTTTCAGTGTTCCAGAATTCACTGTTTATGTACCCACACCCAGTGCTCCATGCAATACATGCCCTCCATAATACCCACCACCAGGCTCACCCAACCTCCCACCCCGCACCCCTCCAAAACCCTCCAATTGTTTTTCAGAGTCCATAGTCTCTCATGGTTCGTCTCCCCTTCCAATTTCCCCCAACTCCCTTCTCCTCTCCATCTCCCCATGTGCTCCATGTTATTTCTTATGCTCCACAAATAAGCAAAACCAAATGATAATTGGCTTTCTCTGTTTGACTTATTTCACTCAGCATAATCTCTTCCAGTCCCTCCATGTTAATACAAAAATTGGGTATTCATCCTTTCTGATGGAGGCGTAATACTCCATAGTGTATATGGACCACATCTTCCTTATCCATTCATCCGTTGAAGGGCATCTTGGTTCTTTCCGCAGTTTGATGAGGGCCATTGCTGCTATGAACATTGGGGTACAGATGGCCCTTCTTTTCACTACATCAGGATCTTTGGGGTAAATACCCAATAGTGCAATTCCAGGGTCATAGGGAAGCTCTATTTTTAACTTTTTTTAAAATCTTTTTTTAAGATTTTATTTATTTATTTGACATACAAAGATCACAAGTAGGCAGAGAGGCAGGCAGAGAGAGGAAGGAAGTAGGCTCCCTGCTGAGCAGAGAACCCAATGCGGGGCTTGATCCCAAGATCCTGGGATCATGACCTGAGCCAAAGGCAGTGGCTTAATCCACTGAGCCACCCAGGCGCCCCATAGCTTTAACTTTTTGAGAATTCTCCACACTGTTTTCCGAAGTGGCTGTACCAACTTTCATTCCCACCAATAGTGTAAGAAGGTTCCCTTTTCTCCACATCCTCTCCAACACATGTTGTTTACTGTCTGGTAGTTTTGGCCATAATAACTGGTGTAAGGTGGTATTTCAATGTGGTTTTGATTTGAATCTCCCTGATGGCTAGTGATGATGAACATTCCTTCGTGTGTCTGCTAGCCATTTGTATGTCATCATTGAAGAAGTGTCTGTTCATGTCTTCTGACCATTTTTTGACATGAAAAAACATATCTGTTTTCTGTGTGTTGAGTTTGAATAGTTCTTTATAGATCCTGGATATCAACCCTTTGTCTGTACTATCATTTGCGAATATATTCTCCCATTCTGTGGGTTGCCTCTTTGTTTTGTTCACTGTTTCCTTTGCTGCGCGGAAGCTTTTTCTGTGGAAGCTTTTGGGACTTCATGAACTCCCAAAAATTCATTTTTGCTTTTGTTTTCTTTGCCTTTGGAGACATATCTTGAAAGAAGTTGCTGTGGCCGATGTTGAAGAGGTTACTGCCTATGTTCTCCTCTAGGATTCTGGTGGATTCCTGCCTCACATTGATATCTTTATCCATTTCGAGTTTATCTTTGTGTATGGTGTAAGAGAATGGTCAACTTTCATTCTTCTACACATAGCTGTCCAATTTTCCCAGCACCATTTATTGAAGAGACTGTCTTTTTTCCACTGGATATTTTTTCCTGCTTTGTCGAAGATTATTTGACCATAGAGTTGAGGGCCCATATCTGGGCTGTTTACTCTGTTCCACTGGTCTATGTGTCTGTTTTTATGCCAGTACCATGCTGTCTTGGTGATCACAGATTTGTAGTAAAGCTTGAAATCAGCAATGTGATGCCCCCAGTTTTGTTTTACTTTTTCAACATTTCCTTAGCAATTCGGGGTCTCTTCTGATTCCATACAAATTTTAGGATTGTTTGCTCCAGCTCTTTGAAAAATGCCAGTGGAATTGTGATCAGAATGACATTGAAAGTATAGATTGCTCTAGGCAGTATAGACATTTTAACAATGTTTATTTTTCCAATCCATGAACATGGAATGGTCTTCCATCTTTTTATGTCTTCTTCAATCTCTTTCATGAGTGTTCTGTAGTTACTTGAGTACAGATCCTTTACCTCTTTGGTTAGGTTTATTCCCAGGTATCTTATGGTTCTTGGTGCTATAGTAAATGGAATCGATTCTCTAATTTCCCTTTCTGTATTTTCACTGTTAGTGTATAAGAAAGCCACTGATTTCTGTACATTGATTTTGTATCCTGCCACATTACTGAATTGCTCTATGAGTTTTAGTAGTTTGGGGGTGGAGTCTTTTGGGTTTTCCATATAAAGTATCATGTCATCTGCAAAGAGAGAGAGTTTGACTTCTTCATTGCCAATTTGAATACATTTTATTTCTTTTGGCTATCTGATTGTTGTTGCTAAGACTTCTAATGCTGTGTTGAAAAAGAGTGGTGAGAGTGGGCATCCTTGTCGTGTTCCTGATCTCAAAGGGAAGGCTGTCAGCTTTTTCACATTGAGGATGTTATTCACTGTGGATTCTTCATAGATAGATTTGATGAAGTTGAGGAGTGTTCCCTCTATCCCTATACTTTGAAACATTTTAATCAGAAATGGATGTTGGATTTTGTCAAATGCTTTTTCTGCACCAAATTGAGAGGACCATGTGGTTCTTCTCTCTTATTGATTCGTTCCATCACATTGATTGATTTGCAAATGTTGAACTACCCTTGCAACCCAGGGATAAATCCCACCTGGTAATGGTGGATAATCTCTTTAATGTACTGTTATATACCATGACCAGGTGGGATTTATCTCCCAGATGCCTTTAGTCTTTATTTGCCTTTACCAGTGAGATTTGTTTTTCTTTCATTTATTATTATTTTTTTAAAATTCTAGATATGGTCTTTTCTTTTCTGCTTAAGAAGATTTTAACATTTCTTGTAAGTCCAGTTTAGTGGTGATGAACCCCTTTAGTTCTTGCTTGTCTGAGAAATTCTTTATCTCTCATTTCTGAATGATAACCTGGTAGGGTAGAGTATTTTTGGTTGTGTGTTTTTCCCATTCAGAATTTTACATATACTCTGCTGCTGTCTTCTGGCCTGTAGCTTCTGCTAATAAATCAGCTGATAGTTTGATGACGTTACCCTTGCATGTGAGTATTTGTTTTTCTCTTGCCTCCTTTAAGAGTCTCTCTTTGTCTTTAACTCTTGCCCTTTTAATTATAGCATGTTTTGGTATGGATATTTTTGGGTTCATCTTGTTTATGACTCTGTGCTTTCTGGACCTAGATGTCTATTCCCTTTCCCAGATTAGGGAATTTTTCAGCCATTTATTTCTTCAAGTAAGTTTTCTGCCCCTTTCTCTTTCTTCTCCTTCTAGAAACCCTATAATAGGAATATTATTATGCTTGATGTTATCCCAGAGGTCTCCTAAACTAACCTCATTTTTAAAATTATTTTTTCCTTTTGCTGTTCTGATTGGGTAATCAGGTGATTTCCACTCTTCTGCCTTCCAGATCACTGATCCATTCTTCTTTATCATCTAATCTCCTGTTGATTCCCTCTTGTGTATTTTTTATTTCAGTTACTGTATTCTTCAGCTCTGATTGGTTCTTCCTTATATTCTCCAACTCTTTGTTGATGTTCTTACTGTATTCCTCCATTCTCCTCCTGAATTTGGTGAAGATCTTTATTACCATTGTTTTAAACTGTTTACGGGTAAATTATATCTTTGTTTCATTGCTTTTTCCCTGGTGTTTTATTTTGTTCTTTCATCTTTGAAACTTATTTACCTTTGTTTCCTTATTTTGTTTGACTTTCTGTGTTTGTTTCTATGAATTAAGTGGAACAGCTTCTTCTCTTGGTTTTGAAGAAGTGACAGTGTATAGGAGCATCCTTGTGTAGACTGCATGTACCCCAAAGCTTTAGCTGGCTGGCTGGAGCTGGAGTGGGTACAGGCCAGTGGAGTTTTGGCAAATGCAGTATTAGAACTACCTTGGCAGGACAGCTAGAGCAGACTTAGGCCAAGGTCCTGGGTATACTATGCTAAGGTTGCCTTGGCAGAATGGTTAGAGCTGAAGCAGATGCAGGACAGGGTATTCCAGGGTATGCTTTGCCAGGGACACCTTGGCAGATCAGCTGAAACTGGTATACATATGGTCCAGGGGGTCCTGGAGTGCTTCACACCACTGTCACCCTGGTGAGATGAGTTAGTGTGGACCTGTGATAGAAGAGCTTTCCCAGAACTTGCCACACTTGTCAAGGGCTTACCTGGATAAGGTGGCTGGAGCTGAAGTGAGCATAGGCTAGGGTGGGAGGTTCTGGATTATGCCATGCCTGGGTCATCTTGGTTGGATGGCTGTGTTGGGCAAGGCCAGGAGAGTCCTGAAACATGCTGCATTGCATCTGCACTGGAAAGATGGTTGGAATTGGGGCAGGGAGGCTCAGTGTATGCCATAACAGGTCTATCTTTGGGGACTAACTCATATGGGCTAGGGACCTGGAGCTTACTTGTGTGGCCTTAGCAGACCAGCTAGTGTGCCTGGAGCTTGGTCTTGTCCACAATATCAAAGTGGAGAGGGGATGTAAAAAAAATGGTGTGTGCTGGTGCTTCTGACCCTGGAAAGAGTTGCAACATTTTCCTGCCCATTTGGTGATGCTCTAGTGTTGCAACATTTTCCTGCCCATTTGGTGATGCTCTAGTGTTAGTAAATGGTTTTCTTTCTCTTATAGTTATCTAAGTTATCTATAGTCTAGTTATCTTTTAAAATGTTATTCTTCCACTGTGCCTCAGGGTGCCTTAGTCTACACAGAGGCCCCTTAATGATATCCCTTCCTACTCAGGTTGCCATTTCATTGATGGGATTCTCATTGCTGTGTCTCAGTCTCTCCTACTTTTCTCTGTGTGGGCCCTTTATTATTTCTTGTGCAGAAGCTGTCCATTCAGCCCTCATATCTTCCTCTGGAGGAATCATTCTATACAAAGGTATGGATTTGGTGTGTCCATAGGAGGTGAATTCAAGGTTTTTCTGTGCCACCAACTTTGACTATCCTCTCCATGAACTCTGGAGGCAGTTGTAGGAAGAGCTGTTAGCTTTCAGGGGCATGTTTCCTTTTTTTCCTGAAAAGTAATTTCTGGCATTCACTATTCTAATTATTGAAACATTGATGGAAATGCTGATCTTAGAAGCACTTGTTGTGGTTCTTCTGATATAAAGCTCAACTGATCAACCATAGAACACATTTTCTTGATTTGGACAGCTAATAGATTTAGAGATGATGTTTGAACTAACTAGCACATATGTAATCACACCTGCTCTATGAGGAAATATTTAAAGCAACTTATAGACACAGTAGCATGTTTCTGGAGTTATCAAGGATATCTCTCTTTCATCTTATTTTATTGCTCCTTCCTTTCCCCTATGTTCATCTGTTTCTTAAGTTCCACATATGAGTAGAATCATATGATACTTATTTTTTCTGACTTATTTCACTTAGGATAATACACTAGTATTACTAGTGTACTAGTATTACTAGTATTATATCATAATACGCTAGTAGTAGTTCCATCTGCATTGCTGCAAATGGTAAGATTCATTCTTTTTGATGACCAAGTGATAGTCCATTGTATACATATACCACATCTTCTTTATCCATTCAGGAGTTGATGGACATTTGGGTTCATTCCATAATTTGGCTGTTGTTGATAGTGCTGCTATAAGAAATATCTCTTTCAGGAGCTCTCTCCTGCTATTTCCAAAGTCCCTACTTCCTGGACTTCTAGAATAGTCTTGGCCAAAATTTCTCTATGACCTCCATGCCATACTTAGTTACTGGCCTTGAGGCAATATTGCCCCTCAAGCTACCACTTATGCTACTCTTGTGCAGATTAGAAAGATGTACCCTTCCCTCCAACTGGATGTAGCCTGTGCCAGAGTACTTGACTAAATGAACAGAGAAGGCTAGATTTTTGTACCCACACCCTCCTTTGGTCAAGTGTTCTTGTGTCACATGGAGGAAGTGCCTTGACTATTCAAGTATAGACTCCTATAAAACCTGTCACAAAATAGTCCATTTTCCCTTTTCCCTCAGCTCCTCATCTTTTATAAGCAATTGTCCATCTTTAAAGCACACACATATACACACCTTAATAAAACATAGAAAAATAACTGTTCATCTCCTCAGGGACAAACATTCAGGCGAATGCTAACATTAGTTTATAGACAGACAAGAAAAAAATGTGCTTTCCCTCCGTCACTATGCCCTCAAATTCCCCCACTCCCTCAAAAAGCAAACTGGAAAATTCAGAGAGAGACAATTTAGTCTTGAAACTATTTATATGATTAAAATTTATGTGATTAGACATTGACTTCAAGTAGTATATCAGTTAGGATTCTTCTAGTAGCAATGAGTAGGAAATTCAAAATGGCTACAACTGTAAGGAAAATACATTATCTTATTTAGCAAAAAGTCCCGAGGTATGGTAGCTGCTGGGCTAATGAGTCCAATGTCTCAAACAATGTCAAAATCCCAGATTCATCTTCCCACTTTGTAGTCCTCATCATATCTCCGTATCACCCTCCCTGTCACAAAATGACTGCCATGGTTCCAGGCTTCATCCAAGGACATGCAAATGCCTGGGAAAATAAGAGGAACTTTTTGTTTAACGGGCTTTTTTGTTTAATCAGTGAAGAAGTCTCTTTCCTGAATCCTCTCTCCCCCCAGCACATTACCCTTCCATCTCTTTGCCACAACTATGTTTCAAGTCCACATCCAAACCAATGACTGTGTGAGATATACATGCACCAAGACTGGCCTTGGACACAACTGCTATTTGCCCCTGGAGTTGAGACAGAAAGAATGAAGGGTCTTTGTGCAGGTGCACAGAGTGTGAGACACACGTGTTCAAGGAAGTGAATAGAGTTCAGAACAGCTGATGGGGAGCATTCAAAGGAAGGATGCAGGGGCATAGCACCACATGTGGAGGACTTGGCCTTTATCTTTCCTGTCACACCCTATGCATTTAATACTCATTTGTAGGAATTACTTTGAAACTACATCTCTACTTTAAATTGAAATTGTTTTTTATTCACCACTGCTGTCCTCTGTGTGTCTTTAAGGATGCCTAAATAGAAAAGGAGGAGATTGCTTATCTCATGCTTTCCCATTTCCTCTGGGGAGGACTCTCTTGGCAAGATTATCTGTGGAAATCATTTATAATAGCAGGGCTGGTGTTTCTCCCAGGACCCGCATGTACAATTCTTCAGACAGCCTCACCTGGACTCAATCCTAGGACACTCCTCAGAACACTGGACAGGAACTTCTTTTCTATACATAGGCCACTCACACAGCTCCCTCCTACTGACTTTTGCTGTTGAGGCAACTTTGGAGAGCATCTGTATATTCCCCCAAAGAGAGTTACTCACATTCTCCCAAATTAATGTTTTGCCCCAGGTCATTTTTATTTTGAAACCATTTTAGGCCCTGAACTGAGACTTTAAGTCTTTGCACTTCATATCACATCTATTTTAGTATCAACTGCAAATGTCAAGGTAATGACGTGTGATTCCTTTTCTGGAGCACCATTGAAGATGCTAAAGGAGAAGTGTGTCACCAGATAACCTTCTGAGGTGGCCAAGAGGAACCTACAGAGGGGAAGTCCTTATCTCTACAAGGCTGGCCTCAGTGAAAGGGATGGAAGGAATGTTTGCTGTGACCCTGTATAAGCCAGGGGTTTTGCAGACATTTTGTTTAGTCTTGCCCTCACAGACATAACAGGTGGGTTTTATCATCCCCATTTTGCAGGTGTGGAAACTGGGTCTGGAAGAGACAAAGTAACTTATTCCAGGTGGGGTTTGAACACAGGTGTGCTGCCTCTGCAATTTAAGCTTTTACCAGTGCATCATGCCAGGTTCTTGGCAGGGCTAGTGACATTTAATGTCCTAAAGACAATGTGATAAGAGATGAAAACCGTGGGGCGCCTGGGTGGCTCAGTGGGTTAAAGCCTCTGCCTTTGGCTCAGGTCATGATCTCAGGGTCCTGGGATTGAGCATCAGGCTCCCTGCTCAGTAGGGAGCCTGCTTCCCCCCACCCACCCACCTGCCTCTCTGCCTATTTGTGATCTCTCTGTCAAATAAATGAATAAAACCTTAAAAAAAAGAAAGAGAGAGAGAGAGAGAGATGAAAACTGTGGTTCTGGGGCCCCAGTGGTCATACCACAGTTTCATCTTGTCCGGGAGGAGGGGCCAGGGGGCAGGGAAGGTGAGATTTTGCCCCACACTCCCTGTTCCTTTTGCCATTCCATATCTAGAGCAGATGCTCCCTGGGGACTCTCTTTGGGCCTCAAATTTTCAAAGAAATTCAGGAGAAAGGCAGGCAGGCCATTAGTTCTGAGCCACATACCAGGTCTGAAATAGAAAGGTGACAGTTCCCCTCTGAATAAGATGTTCTGGGAGCTGAAAAGACAAAATGAATTCCCTAGGGTTATCCCCCCTGCCTTTTGTCTGAGACAATTTTCTCTTTCCACTGTGAAACCGCGGCTCAATAACCTTTCCTGAACCTCCCAGTTTAGGTAAAGAAGTAAATTCCCTGCTGCCACAGAAACAGCCTCTGACTTAGCCAGCTACGGTGTAGGGTAGAGGCTCCGTGGTGAGGCATATTACGTAAAAGACGGTCATACCAACCAAGTGCCCATTTATGTGTTTATTCACCAGGTGCCAGAGGTGCATGTGAGAAAACCAGGCTGCCTTGTCTGCTCAACAGATGGCAGGGCCGAGTGGTTGCACAGCTCAGGAGGAGGCACTGGCCATCTTTTTGCAAAATGCAGCATCCCTGGGCAGAAAGCCTGCATTCGCGATGGTGACGATAATTTCATGGATGGGTATTCATTTGGTGAGCTTTCTCAGGGACCCTTCATTTTCTTTCTCGTATTTCTTTACAAAGTAAAAAAAAGCAAAAATCAATGAATACTTTTTGGGCATTTTGTAACATGCAGATGTATGCTTTACATCAGCAAGAGCCTGAAAGGAAAGTATGTCAAATGGCTAAGAGTGATTATTTACAGTTAATGAGCTTATAGGTCTTTTGTTTTTGATGTCGATTTTCTATAAACTGAACATGGAATACTTTCCCATTAAAGATAGAAATTCTTTTATAAATCAAAGAAAGAATAAGGAATATAGTCCGTCTCCATCTCAAGTCACCCACATAGAAGGGCGGGAGCGATGGAATCTGATTTCAAGCTCTATCTTTGCCAACAAGTGGTCCAGTGTTCAATCTCGTATCTTTAAATGCCATTTCTCTGATCCCCATTTTTATCTGTGATTGGCCTTCTTTCCTGAATTCGAGATGTGGATTTACAGATTCCCAGTCAACAGCTCCCCTTGAATGTCTGATAGAATCTCCAAATTCACATTTCCAGAACTGAAAGCATTATCCCCTGCAAGTCAACTACTCTTCAAAACCTGCTTCTCTAATAATGGCAGTTTCATCTTTCCAACTGCTCTGGCCAAAATCCTTAGACTCATTCTTGACTTATCAGTTTCTCTCACATCCTACAAACAGTCTGTCTGTAAATCTGGCTTAGTATATATGTCACATCCTGTCATATCATAAAAGCAAATCACTTCTCTTCACCTGCACTGGTAGTGCCATGAACATGCTACCAACTCTATAATGCCCAGATTCCCACAGTAGCTTCCTGGTTTCTTGCTTGCATTTGATCAGGATTTTGGTAAGATAGATCCTGTTACTGTCTCTGCATAAATTCCTCTAGAAGCTCCATCTCACTCCAGGGTAAAGGCAGCCCTTACAATAGGCTGGAAGACCCTATAACATGTTTCCCTCCTGACTCTCCCTTACCTTCTCCAGCCACACGTGTCACTGTCTGCTCCATGAATGTGGCAGATGCACTGTGGCCACAGGATCTTTGCATTTGCTGTCTCTTCTGCCTGGAGCACTCTTCCCACAGATGTCAGTATGGCCTCTCCCTTGCCTCCTCCACATCCTCACACCCTTTCCCAGTGTCCCTTTCCCAGGGGTGGGGCTTCCTGATTTTAAAGCCCTCACCTCAGTCTCAAATCTTCTTTACCTCATTCCTATTCATGCACTCTCTATATATAGACTGGCCATCATCTAACATTTTATTTACTTACAGATGCTGTTTATTGTCTCCCCTGAACCGGCTGGAATGTGAACTCCATGAGGAATTGTATGTCTGCTTTCATGGCTGTATCCTCAGTTTCTTGGAGCAGAGTAGGCAGCAGCTGACAGAAGGCACTTGTGGTAGGCAGAACAAGGGCCCCCAGAGTTGTCCAAGTGCTGATCTCTGAAACTGACTATGTTACCTTACCTGGTCTTCTGCTTCTTGGGCTTTGCTGATGTGATTAAATTAAGGGTTTTGAGATGGGGAAATCTTCCTGGATTATCTGGGTCAATATAATCATGAGGGACCATAAAGGTGAGGAAGCAGGAGGGCAGAGTTGAAGAGGATGCGATGATGGAAGCAGAGGTGGGAATGATGCAATTGCTGGAAGGGTCCATGAGCCAAGGAATGTGGACACCTCCCAAAGCTGAGATAGGCAAGGAAATGGTTTTTCCTTTGGAGGCTCCAGAAGGACTACTAACCTGGCACCCTATTTTAGACTTCTGACCTCCAGAACTATAAGAAAATAAATTTGTGTTGCTTTAAGCCACTGAGTTTGTGGTAATTTGTACACCAGCAATAGGAAACTAATAAGCACTCAAAAACATCTGCTGAAGAAATGCAGGAACGGGCAGGGCTTCCATTTATTTGTGAAATGGGAGGCTTGGACTTAGCTAATGACCTCTAGTGCAGAATTTTAAAAAAGATTTTATTTATTTATTTGACAGAGAGATCACAAATAGGCAGAGAGGCAGGCAGAGAGAGAGAGGGAAGTAGGCTCCCTGCTGAGCAGAGAGCCCGATTATGGGTCTCAACCCCAGGATCCTGAGTTCATGACCTGAGTCGAAGGCAGAGACTTAACCCACTGAGCCACCCAGGTGCCCACTAATGCTGTATTTTAAATCATATCCTGTTTGTTTAACTGGAAAATGAATGTATGCATTTGGTAAACAATTTAATTAGTCTGAATAAACTGTAGTGACAATAAGTTTCTCTTCTACCCCAAACATGTAGTCATTGCTCTCCCTGCTCAGAGGCAAACACTGTACCACTTTCTTGTGTGTGCTTTTGGAGATTCCATGAACACAGATTCCACAAATTGTAGCATACTACAAACACTGCTTTGCTCATGGATTTTCACTAAGAAATAGCAGTGTGGGGCGCCTGGATGGCTTAGTGGGTTAAAGCCACTGCCTTCAGCTCAGGTCATGGTCTCAGGATCCTGGGATGGAGTCCCACATCGGGCTATCTGCTCAGCAGGGAGCCTGCTTCTCTCTCTCTCTCTCTCTCTGCCTGCCTCTCCATCTACTTGTGATCTCTCTCTGTCAAATAAATAAATAAAATCTTTAAAAAAAAAAAAACACAAAGAAATAGCAGTGTGTTGGGGCTCCTGGGTGACTCAGTGGGTTAAAACCTCTGCCTTTGGCTCAGGTCATGGTCTCAGGGTCCTGGGATCGAGTCCCACATCAGGCTCTCTGCTCAGCAGTGAGCCTGCTTCCCTCCTCCTTTGTGCTTGCCTCTTTGCCTACTTGTAATCTGTCTCTGTCAAATAAATAGACAAAATCTAAAAAAAAAAAAAAAAAAAAAAAAAAAGGCAGTGTGAAGATTGTTCCACATCTGCATGCCTAAAATGCACTCCTTCTTTTCCAGAGCTGCATTGTGTTTCATTCCCTAACATCTACAGATTGCAGTTCCCTAGTGACAATAGGTTGGTTGTGTCTAGTCTTGGGTTCTATAATCTTTGAATATATATCTTTGCACACATGCATATCTGAAGGATGAAATTTTAGAAGGGGAATGCATTATCGAGGGATGGGTACCCTTTTTATTCTGATACTGCCGAGTGCTCTTCCAAAGAGGACAGAACTCCTCTCACTGACACGGCTTACTCATGGCCTTACTAAAACTTTATTACTAAACTTAATGAGAAGCTTTATCAAGCTGCTAGATGAAAAACGATACTGTGCTGTTTCATATGAGGTGACCATCTTTTATGTGGCCATGAGCCCTTTGTATATGTATTTATGTGAATTTCCTATACATGCTTCTTCTCATTTTTCTATGGGCTCATTGGCCTTTTAAAAATTTTATTTAGAAACTATGCATATATATATATATATATATATATATATATATATATATATA
>NC_081559.1:95082331-95177306 GCF_022355385.1 Mustela nigripes
AGAGAGAGAGAGAGAGAAAGAGAGAGAGAGAGAGGAGGTTAGGCTCCTAACACTTATTAAGCAGGTATTTGTCCAGTCGGTAGTTTATTTGTTTTACTTTGCTCATGATATTTGTTACCATGTAGAAAATGTTTAATTTTATCAAGTCAAATGTATCAGTGACTTCTTCTATGGCTTCTGGGCTTCTATTGCTTAGAAATGCACTCTCCATTCCTGTGGTGTAAAATATTCTCATAGCCTCTAGTGCTTTGCTCTAATACTTATATAGCTTTTATCATTATGTATAGATTTACCTAGAATTTATTAGGAATAGGTATCAAATGAGAGATTCAGTTCCTTTTTCCCCCCCAAGCTGGCAACTTAATTGTCCTGATACCCTTTAATGAAGGATTTGTTGCCCCCACTGCTTTGAAGTGCCATCTTTATCCAATAACAAATTTTCATAAGCATTTGTGTCTCTTTCTGGGCTCTTTTCTATTGAATTGCTCTGCCTGTTTAATCACGGGTCACTACCCAGGTAATTCTATTAATTATTGTGGCTTTGATAGTGCATTTTAGTACCTAGGATTTGTCTCCTCTTATTTTTCTTCTTTTTAGAAAATTTCTTGTTATTCCAGTACATTAGTTTTTCCATACAAACTTTAAAATGAGCTTGTTATATTAAAAAAAAAAAACCCTTGTGGTATTTTCATTGGGAAAGCATTCCATTTATAGATTAATTTATGGTGCACTGGCATATTTACAATGCCTAATATTCTTTTTTTTTAAAAAGATTTTATTTATTTATTTGACAGAGAGAAATCACAAGTAGGCAGAGAGGCAGGCAGAGAGAGAGAGAGAGGAGGAAGCAGGCTCCCTGCTGAGCAGAGAGCCCGATGCGGGACTCGATCCCAGGACCCTGAGATCATGACCCGAGCCGAACAATGCCTAATATTCTTTAAAAATTAGTTCAAATGCTGTTCTTATCATAGAAATAATACAGGTTCATTATAAAAAAGTTCTGGCAATTCTGTAATGTATGAAGTAGAGTATGAAAGTTCCATTTCTCCACCACTCCCCACTTCAATCCTTCCCCCAGAGGTAAACACTGTTAATAATTAGGCATTCATCCTAGAAGGTGTTTTTAAGCACATTCATAATCATGCATATATATACACACATTTTAACATGTGTATATTTTGTTATAAAGCTCTAACTTCATATCACATATACTGCTTTTAATCCACTTTTTAAAATCAGTTATGCATCAGTCATATACACGTTGCTACTTATAGATATACCATATCCTTTTAGAGGTCACCTGGTGGCCCCCTGAATGGTAGGACAAGGATACCCCAATCAATTTACCCATTCTCCCCCGGATGAATGTTTGCATTGTTTCCAGCTTTTTAAAATTACAAACAATGCTGCAGGGAACAGCTTTGAGCATTATCTTTGCACCTTTGTGCAGGCGTTTCAACCAGATACATTCCTAGAAATAGAACTGCTGGGTCGGAGTCTAAATTCTCTTTCAGTGGTGAGGTGTTATGAAATAAGAGTGACTTCTCCATCAAGGGGAGACTTGTCTGAGATTATGCCCTTCTCCAACACCACCCTCCCCTAAGCCCAAGTGGTGGCACTGCCAGTGGTGGGGAATTTGGAATCCTGGGGAGCTCTTGATCCCTTTACAAATGCATACAGGTCCAGTGCCTGGTTGGGTGAATGCAGCTAACAAGCTCTGGGGCTATAGATTTGGTCCCACTGAAGACCCTGGCTCTGAACCCTCACCACGTGTTGGGCAGGGAAGCTAGGGGAGAGCCTCAGAGATGGATGGGGTTGGAAGGGGTGTTCCTGGTCTACTGATCTGTAACCTGGCATACATTTTCCCATAGAAAGGTTATAATTAGGAAGAGTGGGAGGTGACGCTGAAGGATTAATACAGCATTTGTCCATGTCTTCAGGGACTCTGAAGAATAAATGGGCTTTTGCAGGTTGCGAGCTAGAGAAGCAAGTGATTGTAAATAGTAGTTCTGATAGGAATATGCTTTCTGTGTCTAGACAGTTTATTTACTGAGCTTTGCTCAGTAATTTGTGAATTAGAAGCTGTGCATGGAAGACAACCCTCCAGCCATGACCACCTCCCCCAGTGCATTTTCCAGTCTCCACTTCTTTCTCTTTGGTGATCCCAGGTCTCCCAGTCTTGTACTGGTGCCAGAATGGGTCTGTGATGCCTAGAACATACCTTGTGGTTTAGTTACATCCTTCTACGGGTCTTTAGTCCACTCTGTCTTCCCTTTCAAACCTTCATTACTTTCCTTAAACTCTTCACAGAACCCCAGTTCTCTCATTGTTTGATGGTGTAATCTCCTATATGACCAAAAAAGGCTTACATTGTGCAAAAACTGCCCTAATTTCCTGCCTCCCACTTTACCCCGAATGTATTCACGTGTCCAGTCTCAAAGGATGAATACCCCAATTAAGGCCAGTCTATGCTCTATATCCCTGCCCTGTCTATCTTCTTCTCCATCAGTTATTGCTTCTGTCTTACATAACTGGGCCGCTGCACTGCACCACTGTAGGGTGTGCCAATCACATGCAATGTGATGTAAATGATGCCACCTGGAGTTGGCAGTGGACAGCTACTCCTCTACCATCTCTTTCTCCCCAGTGTGCCATTAACAATAGTCTCCCTTCCTCTGTGTCCCTCTTTGACTACCACTCATTCTCTCTTCTCTAAGACAGTCTTCTTAAAAGAGTTATTTATACTCGGCGCCACTTCCTTAACTTCCTTTCACTCTCCCTTGAGCTGCAATTCATTTATTCTTTCCATCTATATTTATTAAATACCTATTAAATGTCTAGTACCATGCTCAATGCTCAAACTCCAAAAGCAAATAAAAAAATATAAGGCCTCTCGCACTCACAAAGCTCATAGACTATTGAGAAAGAGAAACAGACAATAATAAATCACATTTAAAAACGTACATAGTTCTGGGACGCCTGGGTGGCTCAGCTGGTTAAGCAGCTGCCTTCAGCTCAGGTCATGATCCCAGCGTCCTGGGATCGAGTCCCACATCGGGCTCCTTGCTCGGCAGGGAGCCTGCTTTTCCCTCTGCCTCTGCCTGCCATTCTGTCTGCCTGTGCTTGCTCTCTCTCCTCTCTCTCTCTCTGATAAATAAATTTAAAAAAATCTTTAAAAAAATAAAAAAAAATAAAAAAAGTACATAGTTCCAAACAGAGTTGGGCTTTATGCCCCTATAAATGGAGGCAACATATGAGAGTCTTATGTATACCAAGGGGGATGAGCTGCTCTCTCTATATTTGTTTTGCAAAAGGTACACTCTAAGAATATTATATTTCCTAGGACTGACTAAGGGTAGGAATTTCTCACCTTGGAGCAGGTCAATGGGAGAGACATTTGGGTTGACTCAACCTTTTGGCATCTCTCAGATCTATTTGCTTGAACACTTATAGGCCAAATTTTTGTGGCACAGAATTAGGCCAGGAGTGGGAAGAGGGGACATTCTAATTACTGCTCCCCACCCCAAGCCCTCTGGATCCTGTATGAAAATGAGTGTCTTGATTTCTGAGGCCACTGGTAAGAACCCTGCTGGTTTGGAGGAAGGGTGTACCTGTTGAGCCTTAACTCCAGAAAACAAGTCAAACGTAGTTAATCAAGCTGCAGACGTAAGCACCATGAAATGAACGGATGCCATGAAGGCAGATAAGTGAGAACACTGGTGGGCTTCCAACGAGTCTCACTGTTTATTATGATGGCATCTGACAGTTGTCTCCACAGTGCCGATTAGAGATCCAGGCTCCTACCAGACTGACGTTCAGGAAGGTCACACCGAGGAAGGTAAGAGGTACAGCTGTGTTCGGATCAGGATCTAGTGTCAGCTGTGGCAGAGCATAAATGCTTGCATGCTTGTTTAAGCCCATGCTATCCCAGAGGTATAGAGTAGGAATTAAACTGGGATGAAGCAGAGGCGAGAGCCTGTCCACTTTGGCTTTATAGATAGAGAGACAGAGGTGACTTTGCAGCCTTGTGCTGCTACTTTCTAGTTGCATGTCTTCAGGCAAGTTGTTTCTTTCTTTCTTTTTTTATATAATTTATTATTTTTTCAGAGTTACAGGTCTGTGATTCATCAGTCTTACACAATTTGCAGCACTCACCATAACATATACCCTCCCCAGTGTCCATCACCCAGCGCCCCATCCCTCCCACCCACTTACCATCCATCAACCCTCAGTTTGTTTCCAGAGATTCAGTCTCCTATGGTTTGTCTCCCTCCCTTCCCCTGTGTCCTCTTATTTCTCAAATTCCTCATATCAGTGAAATCATATGATAATTGTCTTTTTCTGATTGACTTATTTTGCTTAGCACAATACCCTCTACTTCTATCCATATCATTGCAAATGGCAAGATTTAATTTTTTTGATGGCTCTATTCCATTGTATATATATATACCACATCTTCTTTATCCATCCAACTTCTCATGGACATCCAGGCTCTTTCCATAGTTTGGCTATTGTGGACATTGCTGCTATAAATATTGGGGTGCAAATCCCCCTTCAGATCATTACATTTGTATCTTTAGGATAAATACCCAGTAGTGTGATTGCTGGGTCATTGGGTAGCTATATTTTCATCTTTTTGAGGAACCTCCAAACTGCTTTCCAGAGTGGCTGCACCAGCTTGCATTCCCACCAACAGTGTAGGAGGGTTCCCCTTTCTCCTCATCCATGCCAACACCTGTCATTTCCTGACTTGTTAATTTTAGCCATTCTGACTGGTGTGAGGTGTAGTTTTGATTTGTAGTTTTGATTTGTATTTCCCTGATGCCGAGTGATGTGGAGCACTATTTCATGTGTCTGTTGGCCATCTGGATGTCTTCTTTGCAGAAATGTCTGTTCATGTCTTCTGCCCATTTCTTGATTGGATTATTTGTTCATTTGGGTGTTGAGTTTGATAAGTTCTTTATAGATTTTGGATACTATCACTTTATCTTACATGTCATTTGCAAATATCCTCTCCCATTCTGTTGGCTGTCTTTTAGTTTTGTTGACTGTTTGCTGTGCAAAAGCTTTTTATCTTAATGAAGTCCCAACAATTCATTTTTGCCTTTTGCCAATGTTTCTAAGAAGCAGTTGCTGCAGCTGAGGTTGAAAAGGTTGCTGCCTGCGTTCTCTTCAAGGATTTTGATGGATTCCTGTCCCACATTGAGATCTTTCATCCATTTAAAGTCTATTTTTGTGTGTGGTATAAGGAAATGGTCCAGTTTCATTCTTTCTCATGTGGCTGTCCAATTTTCCCAACAACATTTGTTGAAGAGGCTGTCTTTTTTCCACTGGACATTCTTTCCTGCTTTGTCAAAGATCAGTTGACATAGAGTTGAGGGTCTATTTCTGGGCTCTCTATTCTGTTCCATTGAACTATGTGTCTGTTTTTGTGGTAGTACCGTACTGTCTTGATGATGACAGCTTTGTAATAGAGCTTGAAGTCTGGAATTGTGATGCCACCAGCTTTGATTTTCTTTTTCAACATTCCTCAGGCTATTTGGTGTCTTTTCTGGTTCCATATAAATTTTAGGATTATTTGTTCCATTTCTTTGAAAAAAGTTGATGGTATTTTGATAGGGATTGCATTAAGTGTGTAGATTACTCTAGGTAGCATAGACATTTTCACAATATTTGTTCTTCCAATCCATGAGCATGGAATGTTTTTCCATTTCTTTGTGTCTTCCTCAATTTATTTCATGAGTACTTTATAGTTTTCTTAGTACATATTCTTAGCCTCTTTGGTTAGATATATTCCTAGGTATCTTATGGTTTGGGGTGCCATTATAAATGAGATTGACTCCTTAATTTCTCTTTCTTCTGTCTGGTTATTGGTATATAGAAAAGCAACTGATTTCTGTGCATTGATTTTGTACCCTACCACATTACTGAATTGCTGTATGAGTTTTAGTAATTTGGTGGACTCATTTGGGTTTTCCACATAAAGTATCATGTCATCTGTGAAGAGAGAAAGTTTGACTTCTTCTTTGTCAGTTTGAATACATTTTATTTCTTTTTGTTGTCTAATTGCTGTTGCTAGGACTTCTAGTACTATGGTGAACAGTAGTGATGAGAGTGGGCATCCTTGTTGTGTTCCTGATCTTAAGGGAAAGGCTCTTAGCTTTTCCCCATTGAGAATGATATTTGCTGTGGGTTTTTCATAGATAGGTTTTATGAAATTGAGGAAAGTTCCCTCTATCTCTATACTCTGAAGAGTTTTAATCAGGAAAGGATGCTGTACTTTGTCAAATGCTTTTTATGCATCTATTGAGAGTATCATATGGTTCTTGTTATTTCTTTTATTAATGTATTGCATCACATCGATTGATTTGCAGATGTTGAACCAACCTTGCAGCCCAGGAATAAATCCCACTTCATCGTGGTGAATAAGCCTTTTAATGTACTGTTGGATCCTATTGGCTAGTATTTTGGAGAAAAGTTTTTCACCCATGTTCATCAGGAATATTGATCTATAATTCTCCTTTTTAAAAAAAAAAAGATTTTATTTATTTATTTGACAGAGAGATATCACAAGCAGATGGAGAGGCAGGCAGAGAGAGAGAGAGAGAGAGAGAAGCAGGCTCCCTGCTGAGCAGAGAGCCCGATACAGGACTCGATCCCAGGACCCTGAGATCATGACCTGAGCTGAAGGCAGCGGCTTAACCCACTGAGCCACCCAGGCGCCCTGTAATTCTCCTTTTTGATGGCTTCTTTGTCTGGTTTTGCAATCAAGGTAATCCTGACCTCATAAAATGAGTTTGGAAGTTTTCTTTCCATTTCTATTTTTTGAACAGTTTCAGGAGAAAAGGTATTAATTCTTCTTTAAATGTTTGGTAGAATCCCCCCTTTAAATGTTTGGTAGAATTCCCCTGGTAGAATTCCATTCCCCTGGAAGCCATCTGGCCCTGGGCTCTTGTTTTTTTTGGGAGATTTTTGATTACTGCTTTAATTTCCTTAATAGTTATAGGTCTGTTCACATTTTCTATTTCTTGCTGGTTCTGTGTTGGTAATTTTTATGTCTCTAGGAATCCATCCATTTCTTCTAGATTGTAAAATTTGCTGGCATATAGTTGCTCATATGTTCTTATAATTGTTTGTATTTCTTTGGTGTTGATTGTGATCTCTCTTCTTTCATTCATGATTTTTTAAAATTTGGGTTCTTTCTCTTTTCTTTTTGATAAGTCTGGCCAAGGATTTATCAGTCTTATTAATACTTTCAAAGAAGCAGCTCCTAGTTTCATTGATCTGTTCTACTGTTCTTTTAGTTTCTAGTTCATCGATTTTGGCTCTTATCTTTAAGGGATGGAATATGACTGTAAAGAGGAAAATTTAAGATTTTAAAAAAGGAATTGATAAGACGTTGGTTGACAAAGAAAGGAAAAAAAAGAGAAAGAGAATGTGATCAGGCAGGAGACTAGAACAAAGCCATACACTAGCTTAAGATATATTTTGGTCTGTTAGAAGAAACTTTATCCCAAAATTTTAAAGAAGGAAGAATATATATATATATATATATACACACACACAAAAAAAGTTAAATATAATGAAGGGATAGAATATGACTATAAAAATGAAAATTAAAAAGATTTTTTAAAAAGGTACTGATAAGATGTGGGTTAAAATAAGAAAGAGAAAAATTTTTAAAAAGTAGAAAAAGAAAAAATAAAGAAAAATTTTAAAATTTAACTTTGAAAGACTAAAGAATCATGGGGGAAAAGCCATGACTTCTATGTGCTGTATCCCTTTAGCGCTGGAGTTTTGCAGTTCTTACTCATTGGTAAACTTGGTCTTAGCTGGGCGTTCTTGTTGATCTTCTTGGGGAGGTACTTGTTGCAGTGATTCTCAAATGTCTTTGCCCAAGATGGAATTGCACTGCCCTTGCCAGAGGCCAGGCTAAGTAATCTGCTCAGGTTTTCTCTCAGTAGTTTTTGTTTTCTGAAAGCTTTCTTCACAGCTTTGGCGGACATGAATGAAAATGGTGGCTTCCCAGTCTCCCGCCCTAGAGGAGCCGAGAGTTTGGGGCGCCCTTCTTCAGTGAACCCTCAGAGAAAAGCAGTCATTAACTCCTCTCTCCTTGGTCTCTGGCTGCACTCTGAGCTCACCTGGCCTGTGGTCTAGTGTTTCTGTCTCTGGTGCATGGCCGCATTTGGAGTCTCCAAATACAGAGGGTTCCTGCAGCACTCTCCTGCACCACTCCTCACAGTGGAGGAAGAGGGGAGTCTCCCTGGATCTGCCACTTGTGCGGTCTCTGCTTGAAGTGCAGTGGCTAGACTTGCCTTGGATCACAGTTTATGGCAATCCCAAGCTCAGAGACCCCTTCTAGGCTCCATCTTTGTAGCTGGCTTCCCTGCTCTGATACCTGGGTGCTGTGCCACACCGAGGCACTCCTGGTTTTCTTTGACTCCAAGGGTCCTGAGATCACACTGTCCCAGTGAGGATCCCACCCCCCTGCTTAGCCGCTGGAGCAACGTCCCTCAGCAGAGCAGACTTCTAAAAGTTCTTATTTCATGTTCTGGTGCTCTATCACTTACTGGTAGCTGACTGATGGAGGCTTCCTCCTCACGCAGTCTGTCTTCCCGTATATCACCACAGATTCACTTCTCTGCATGTCCTACCTTCCAGAAAGTGGTTGCTTTTCTGTTCATAGAATTGCTGCTATTCTTTTCTTCTATATCTCCTGTTGAGTTTGTAGGTTCAGAACTGTTTCATAACTATCTAGCTGAATTCCTGGGACTAGAAGAAATTTAGGTCTCCAACTCCTCCACCATCTTGCTCAGGCAAGTTGTTTCTGTATTAGGATGCTTTGGGTTGCATGTAATAGGATTCTCAAATAGCCTGGCTTAATATATAAAGACATTATGCTTTAATTAAGAAGCTCAGAGGTAGGCACTACCAGGCTCAGTGAGACCATCAAAAAACCAAACTTTTCTCATCCTTTCCTTTTTCCATACATAGGCACATCCCATCCTCCCCCTCTTTATGACTGCCGTAGACTGACAAAGCTGCCCGGTTTCTCTCCTCTCTTGATAATACCCAAAGCATGCAGCAACAGGGACAAAGCATAAAGGGCTTTCGCTTCTCTCATCAGGGAGAAAACACTTTCCCAGGACTTCCCAGCAGACTTCCCCTTATGTGTCTCATACCCATGTCTGTAACAATCATGGATAGAGTGGATTGTGGTTACCCAAACTGGCTTTGACTAATCCTGATTCACTGATTCACCATGAGCTGGGCTCATTGACACCCCTCAACAAATCAGGCTCTGTTAATAAGGAAGCAAGAGAGAGGGGCCCTGGGGCTGGCAGCCAGCAATATCTGAGTCTCAATGGTCTCATCTCTTCAAAGGGGGAATAATAGTACCTGTCTCACTAGGTTGGGATGAGGATGAAATGAAATAAGAGGAATAGAGCACCTGGGACACAGTGAGAGCTTAGTTCATTCCCTTCTATAAGTAAGACTAGAATCTTAATATAGCAGAGACCTCAGAGGTTAGCTACACCAACCCTTCCTTTGTTGGGTCACAGGGCAAATAGGTGTTAGAACTAGATGCAGGACAGAGATGACAGTGGGTTAGAAAACAGTTGGGGGAAAGATCAGACTAGAAATACAGTATGAAGGTCTTGCCATCAGGGTTTGCTGATGGCTTGGGTATAAAGGTGTGAAAGAACTAAATCAGGATGCTTCAGGGTTTTTAGATGTTCCTGTGTGCTGAGATGGGAAACCTGGGGTAGACTTAGAAGTACTGTGGCTAAAATGGGAAGAAGGGAGTTTCAAGTTTTAAACAGTCTTATCTTCAAATTCTTTGTTTTACATCATACAGAATAATGGGAAATTTCTAAATCCATAGAAATAAAACATGTTTGGAGATTCCATGCAACTTAGCGTCTTACAAATTTCCCAGGATTCTCAAAGGATACAGTGATTCGAAGGGACACATGCACCTCAATGTTTATAGCAGCAATGTCCACAATAGTCAATATATGGGAAGAGCCCAGATGTCCATTGACAGATGAATGGATAAAGGAAATGTGGTACACACACACACACACACACACACACACACGCACACGCGCGCGTGCACGCGCACACACAGGAGTATTACTCAGCCATCAAAAAGAATGAAATCTTGGGGCCTGGGTGGCTCAGTGGGTTAAGCCTCTGCCTTTAGCTCAGGTCATGGTCTGAGGGTCCTGGGATCAAGCCCCACATGGGGCTCTCTGCTCAGCAGGGAGCCTGCTTCCCCCCCTTTCTGCCTGCTACTCTGCCTACTTGTGATCTCTGTTAAATAAATAAATAAAATCTTTTTAAAAAAAGAATGAAGTCTTGTTATTTGCAATGACGTGGATGGAACTAGAGGGCATCATGCTAAGTGAAAGAAGCTAGTCAGAGAAAGGCAAATACCATATTTTACTCATATGTGGAATTTAAGAAACAAAACTGATAAACAAAGGGAAAGGGAAGAAAAAATAAAATCAGATGAAAACCATAAGAGACTCTTAACTATAAAAAAAACACTGGGGGTTGCTATGGGGAGATGTATGGAGGATGGGGTAATTGGGTGATGGGCATAAAGGGGGGCGCTTGATGTAATGAACACTGGGTATTCTATGCAACAGATGAATCACTAAATTCTACCCCTGAAACTAATATGTGTTAACTAAATTGAATTTAAATTTAAAAAATTTTTTAAATATTTATTTTTAAATAAATATTTTAAAATAAATATTTAAATAAAAATATTTAAATAAATAAATAAAAATAAATATTTAAATAAATATTTAAAAATAAATATTTTAAATAAATATTTATTTAAATAAATAAATATTTTAAAATATTTATTGCTAAGTAGTAAAAATAGGTCACAGAACAATATGAATTATACGATCTCATTTTTAAAATTTTATTTATTTATTTATTTAACAGAGAGAGAGAGAAAGAGAGAGAGAGAGAATACAAGCAGAGGGAGTAGGAGAGGGAGAAGCAGGCTTCCCACTGAGCAGGGACTCGGTGGATCTTCCCCTGATGCAGGGCTCAATCCCAGGACCCTGGGACCATGACCAGAGCTGAAGGCAGACACTTAATGACTGAACCACTCGGGTGCTTCATTATCTCATTTATGTAAACAAAAATAACATATTTGTACATGTGTTTTTAATGTTTTATGAGCATTTAATAATGTATTATTGTTATATTCTTGAAGAATGTTTAATTATCAAAAAGGTAAACAAAAAATTCCCCAAGATTCTGCTACCTAAAGCTTACATCTGATCAATCTTTTAAAAAGTCAAGTTAATGTTTAAAAATAGTCTCTGCTTTGTGAAGTCAGCATGCCTTCTCTTTGACTCACTCCAACTGGCACAAACAAAGGATGAAATCAACTCGTCACTGCAATTCTGTAGTCCCTGGAAGCTTCTGGACAATGTCTTCATGAGCTCCACCTCCTGCTTCCTGTAAAGTGATAGTTTTTCTTAATTTAGGACACACCAAGGCAGGATTTTGAATGCAATCCAGGGGGGTTGGTTTTGCTTACCTGCTCAAAAGCACACCTTCAAATACTGGTTCTTCAGCAGCCAGGCTGGTTGTGGTCCTTATCAAACTGAGTAGATGCACCCTCTGAGTACTACTTAGCCACCAGCTATAATAATACAGCATCCCCAATAACCCCTGCCTTTGGCTGGTAACCATTGGTGTGGCCATGGGAGGCAAGGGAAATATAAATCAGAGAAAGAAATTCGAGAATCCTTATTGATCAGTTAGATTAATGGTTCTGAGTCTTGGCTGTAATTGGAATCAACTTGAAGGATTTTACAAGAATACTGATGCCTGGGTTCTACTACCAAGATTATGATGCAGTTATTTGGGGTGTGGCCAGGGCATCTATAATGTTTAAACTCTCCCCCAGTGATTCTAACACACAACCAGAATTAAGAACCACGGACGTTGTTCCATGTTCCCTTTACAGATAAACTCATTGAGTCCCAGAACCAGAAAAAGGCCACATAGCTCATTAGGTGGTATATGAGGATTCAAACTCAGGTTTCACAAATCTTCTACTATAAGTAGTTTCAAGAAGAGGGACACATTGGCAGAGAGAAAAGAGGGTAAGGCCAATTCAGTGTGAATTCACTGAAATCTAAATAATTTATTGTGGTTCATCTAGGAGTTATGGTTAGATCATTTTAAAATGTTTCCTAGTGAGAGGGCAAGGCATGGGAAACTGGAGACACCAGCTCTGGTCACTCTTTATTCTTCAAAGTCATGCCATCTTTTGGGAGTGGTGCTACTCACTCTGGGAAAACAATTTAAGTATGAATGAATAGAGCTCATGGAGAATGCTGGACTTTTGATTTTGTGTTCTTGGGGCTTAAGAACTGGGAATGAGAATAGGACACCTATGCTGATGACACTGAAGAGAGACATTAGACAAGTTTATAGGAACCAATTAACAAAAGTCAAGCATTTTAACACTTTATTCCTGGTGCTTCAAGATGGTGGTGTAGGAAGATCCTGAACTCACCTCCTCCCACAGACACACTTGAGTCTACGGATACATATGGAGCAATTTTCTTATTAAAAAACATGAAGACTGGCTGAGTGATGACTACACATTGGGCAAATAAGAAAAAAAAAAAACTACACAGAAGCAGGTAGGAGAGACTGGGACACAATGTCACATAAACTCTACCCTGACTGCAGCAACCCCTAGCCAGGAGAAAAGTCAAAACCCAGAGATTCACTCCAAGGAGCAAAAGTTTCAAACTCCACATAGGGAGCCCCAAGTCCTGAAGGACTTGCACCTGAGAGACCACCCCCTGACACACTTTGAAAACCAACAGAGCTCATATCCCAAGACCTGTAAGATTATAATGATTTGAGAAATGGTTCTTAACAGAACTCAAGAGCTCAGATTTAGCTGCCCCAGGGCCCAGCTCAGAGGCAGTCAACAACACCCAGACTTTGTGAAGTGGAGGAAGCTAACTTGTTTATATTAAAGTGCCAGCCTGAGGGGTAGGTATCTATTTAAGACACACATCTAGGAGCCTGCTGGAACACTCTCTAGGGATGGAGTCTGGTGGGTACATCTTTGAGCCCTCCCTTTGCTGTGCTCCAGATCATCTGTATCTCCTGGGAGGGAGCTCTTTCATGTTGCCCTAATCTTTGTGGCTGCCACCCAGAGGATGCCTCTTGACTTCCTCTCTCTGGAGGCCAGGGGAGCTTGCTTTCCAGGTCATATGGGACTGTAATAATCAGTGTCACCCAGAAAGGAGCTCATACCTTTGTCTGACACCCTGATTTTTTTAGCTGCTGGTAGGGGATACCTCTACATTATTTGGTTAGTGAAGCTTATGCTTGTGGGTCCCCCAGGAGTCAAATAGAGAAAAAGTTCTTAAACTACCACCCCAGGGTACACCAAGAAGCAACAGACTCAAGAGCTTGGTCTTTCTGTATAAAAGAACTATTAGCTTATCATCATAGCTGTGGCTTGAGGGATAGGCTTCCTATTTAAAACACATCTAGGAGCTAATTTGTAATCCTTTCCAGACACCACAGAGAGTGGAAACTATATATTCTCCCTCTGCTGTGCTCCAGAACATGAGTGTCTTCTGGAGAAGAGTTTTACATGTAAGACTGCAACTGAACTGAAAAATAGAGGGGTTCGACAACAGACTAGATGAAGCAGGAGAAAAGATTAGCCAAATCAAAATCAAGGCAGTGGAACTCACCTAATCGGAGCAGCAAAAACTAAAACCAAACAAAAAACCAAGAATGAAAAAAGGTAAAGGTAGCTAAAGTTACTTATGGGACAACATCAAACAGACTAACATTCATAGGGCTCCCAGAAGGAGAAGAGAGAGAAAAGGGAAGAAATTTTGTTTGAAGAAATAATGGCTGAAAATTTCCCTAACCTGGGAAGAAAACAGATATCCAGACTCAGGAAGCAGAGAGTACTGCATAAGATGAACCCAAAGAGACCCACACTGGGACACACTATAATTAAAAGCTCAAAAGTTAAAGACAAAGAGAGACTCTTGAAGGCAGCAAGAGAAAACTAACTAATTACATACAAGGGAACCCTTGTAAGACTATCAGCAGATATTTGAGCAAAAATGTTGTAGGCTAGGAGTGACATGATATATTCAAAGTGCTTTGAGAAACAAAATTCCAACCACGAATACTTTATCCAGAAAATTCATCTTTCAGAATTGAAGGAAAGATATTTTTCAGACAAGCAAATGTTAAAGTAGTTCATCACTACTGAACTGGCTTTCCAAGAAATGTCAAAGGGACATCTTTAAGCTGAAGAAAGAGCACTAATTGGTGACATGAAATGTGAAAGAAACAGGAAATATGAAAAGGTAAATATATAACAGAGGTAGTGGGTTAATCACTTATACAGCTAGTATGAAGGTTAAAAGGCAAAAGTAGGAAAAATTTAGAATGAGATCAAACTTAAGTTCTTATCAACTTGAAATAGACTGTTATAGATACAAGTGGCTATATGAAAGCCTCATCAAAACCACAAAGCAAACACCTGTAGTAAATACACAAAAGAGAAAAGGATATAAACATTATAGAAATTCAACAAATCTCCGAGGAAGAGAGCAAGAAAAGAAGAAAGGAACAGAGAAGAAACTATAAAAACAGCCAGTAGACAATGAACAAAATGGTAATAAGTACATAACTGTTAATAATTACTTTACATGTTGAAGGGCTGAATTCCCCAATCAAAAGGCATGGAATGGCTGAACGGATTTAAAAAAAAAAAAAAAAAAGACCCATCTCTATGCTGCCTATAGGAGACTCACCTCAGATGTTAAGACCCACACACTTAAAGTGAAGGGATGGAAAAAGATATTCCATGAAAATGGAAACCAAAAGAAAGCTGAAGTATCTATATGCCTATCATTACAAAACAAAGTTTGAAACAAAAACTGTAATAAGAGGCAAAGATGGGCATTACATAATGATAAAGAGATTAATCCAACAAGAGGATATAACTTTTGTAATTATTTATGCACCCAACATAGGAGCACCTAAATATATAAAACAAATATTAATAGACATAAGGGGAGAAATTGAAAGCAATGCAATAATATTAGGGGATTTAATACACGACATACATCAATGGTTAGATCATCTAGGCATAAATCAATAAGGAAACATTGACATTAAACTATATGTTAGACCAGAAGGACTGTATATACAGAATATTCCATCCCAAAGCAATAGAATACACATTCTTTTTAAGTGCACCCAGAACATTTTCCATGATAGATTACATATTAGGCTACAAAACAAGTCTCAATAAATTTAAGAGGATTAAAACTGTTTCAAGCATCTTTTTGACCACAATGGTATGAAACTAGAAATTAATTACATGAAAAAAGTTGTAAAATTCACAAATATGTGGAGATTAAACTACATACTGCTGACCAACCAATGAATCAAAGAAGAACTCAAAAGAGAAATAAAGTCTTGAGACAAATGAAAATGGAAATATAACAAAATGTGTGGAATGCAGCAAAAGAAATTCTAAGAGGGAGGTCTATAGTGATAAATGTCTACGCCAAGAATAGTCTCCATTAAACAACTTAACTTTACAACCTAGGGAACTAGAAAAAGAACACACGAAGTCCAAAGTTAATAGAAGGAAAGAAATAACAAAGACCAGAGCAAAAATAAATGAAATAGATTCTAAAAAGAAAATATTGAAGATCAGTGAATCTAAGAGCTGGCTCCTTGAAAGATAAACAAAATTGACAAGCCTTTAGCTAGACTCACCAAGAAAAAAAAGAGAGAGGATGCAAATAAATAAAATCAGAAATGAGAGAGAAGTTACAACTGATACCACAGAATGGCATGCAGGGGATAAGCTGGCTCCCTGCTCAGCAAGGAGCCTGATGCGGGCTTCGATCCCAGGACCCTGAGATCATGACCTGAGCAGAAGGCAACAGCTTTAACCAACTGAGCCACCCAGGCACCCTCTGCATATCTTTGTCAACACTTGGTATTGTCAATATTTTTGACAGTTCTAGTAGGGATGTAGTGATATCTCATTTTAGGGTTTCCCCCCAAGATTTTAGTTGAATTTCAGTTAGTTAATATACAGTGTAATATTAGTTGAGTACAGAATTTTGTGGTTCAATACTTGCGTAGGACAACTAGCGCTCATCACAAGTACTTCCTTAATCCCCATCACCTATTTCATCCCTCTCCTCACCCATTTGCCTCTGGTAACCATCAGTTTTGTCTCTATAGTTAAGAGTCTGTTTCTTGGTATGCCTCTTCTCCCCCACCCCCACCTTGTTCATTTGCTTTGTTTCTTAAATTCCACATATGAGTGAAATCATATGGTATTTGTCTTTTTCTGACTGACTTATTTCACTTAGCAAAATATTTACTCTCTAGCTCCATCCACATCATTGCAAATGGCAAGGTTTGATTATTTTTCGTAGCTGAGGAATATTCCATTGTGTGTGTATTATATATATACATAATACAAATATATATAAATATATAAAGATATATATCTATCTCACATCTTCCTTATCTATTCATCAGTCAATGGACATTTGGGCTCTTTCCATAGTTGGCTATTGTTGATAAAGTTGCTGTAAACATCAGTGTGCACATATCCCTTCAAATTAGTATTTTTGTATTTCTTTTTTTATAATTTACTTATTTATTTTTAATAAATATTTTTGAATCCTTTGGGTAAATATCTAGTAGTGCACTTGCTGGATCACAGGGTAGCTCTGTTTTTAGCTTTCTGAAGAACTTCCATATTGCTTTCCAGAGTGGCTGCACCAAGCTTGCTCATTTTAGTTTTAATCTGTATTTCTTTACTGACTTACACTGTTCAGCATATTTTCATGTAGTTATTAGCCATGAAATATATTTTTTGGTGAAATGTTTACACAAATCCTTTGTTCACTTTAAAATTGGATGTCATTGAATTTATTATTTAAAGTAATTTAGGTTTATTAGTTTGTTGGTATGTTTGTTTTTTGATAGATCCCTTATGATTTTCTGCATAAGAATCATGTCATCTGTGAGGCACCTGGGTGCTTCAGTCAGTTGAGCATCTGCCTTTGGCTCTATTCCGTGATCTCAGGGTCCTGTGATTGAGTCCTGCATCGGGCTCCTTGCTCAGAGGGGAGCTTGCCTCTCCCTCTGCTGCTCCCCCTGCTTGTGCTTTCAAGCTTTCTCTCTCAAATAAATAAAATCTTTTTTTTTTTTTAAGAATCATGTTATCTGTAAATAAAGACAGTTTTACTTTGTCCTTTCCAATCTGGATGTTTTTATTTCTTTTTGTTGCCTTACTGCAGTGGCTGGAACCTCTAGTACAATGTTAAATGGGAGGGGTGAGAGGGACATCCTTGTCTTGTTCCTGGTCTCAAGGATAAACCTATCCCTTTCATATTAAGTATGGAGTTAGCTATATAGGTTTTTTAACAGATATCTTTTTCCAGATTGAAGAAGTCCCTCAATTTTATTGAGAGCTTTTATCATGAATGTGTGTTACATTTTGTCAAATGCATTTTTTTTTTACAAGTATTAGTGATTTAATAAGCTTATTGTTGGAATTAGACCATGAGCGGAGCTAGGAGAGGGAGTTCTGGAAGGCTGCTGCTGAGGGGTCAGAAGAAAAGTCACTAAAGACATACTGCTGGATCCAGAATGCTTTTGTTAAGGACTTTTGCATCTATGTTCTTGCGGGTATTAATTTTCTAATGATGTCTGTCTGGCTTTGTTGTTAGGATAATACCAGCCTTATATATGAATTAAGAAGTGTTCATGTGTTCTTAATTTTCTGAAAGATATTGTAGCATGGTATTGTTGCTTCTTTAAAAATTGGATGAAATAATTCAAGAGAACTCTAAAAAGCTCATTTCAGATAATATCTCTTTAGCTGAAAATCCTTCTGTTGATTTCTATTTCATTTGGATTAAGACTCAAATGCCTCACTTTGCTTACAAAATCCTGCATGGTCTCTTCTCTATACTGTTCCAAACTCATCTTTTTCTGTTCACCATGGTCTCCCACTGGACTCCAGCCATCTTAGCCTCTTGTGTGTCCCTTAAACATATGGACCTTGATCTAACCATGCCCAACTCACTTCTTCCTCTGGGTCTTTGCACTAGCTGCTACCTCTGCCTGCCTGTAGTTTGCCTGGAACATTCATCATTGGTGCCATCCTGTTTTTTCAGATCTCAGCAAGAAGCTTGCCTCCTTTCTAAAGGAGAGGCCTGTCTAAAGTATCTCATCATCCTATCACATCACCCAATTTTAATTCCGGGTCATCAGTTAACCATGCCCTAGCGTATTTCTTGTTTATTTACTACTTCTTTTCATTTGAATGGAAGCTCCTTAACAGCAAGAACCTCATGTTTTTTTCTTGCCAATATCTTCCCACTACCAGGGACAGTAGGTGATCAAGAATATCGGTTTGAACACATTAACATCAATAATAACAATAATTGCTGCTTGTTGTGAGCAGGCACTGATTTAAGAACCAGGCACTGATTGAAGTGTTTATAAATATCACTTAATTTAATCTCTATAATAACTCTAAGTGCAGATATTATCTCCCCCTATTATCTGAGAAGGAAATAAAACTCAGAGAGGCTAAATGATATGTTTATGGCCATGTAGCTGTCAGAGCAGGAAGCCAGGACACGCCCTGGCTTTGTCTGATGTAAGAGCCTGAGCTAATCTATAACGTATATCTGGACATGCATCCTTGTTGCTTATAGGTAGGAAGAGCTAATCCATCAAATTAGAGCTAGTGAAAGGCGCTGACAAATCTTTCTCAAAGATTTGAGATTTCTCAAAGATTTGGGGGTGAGGCCCCTTTGTTGTGACCTGCATGGAACTGAGGAATGGCTGCAAAGGTTCTCACACCCCACCCCATCTTGCTGAATAGCATACATCTTCAGACTGCATTTAGGCTGGGCTTTCACATCCTTTTTTTTTTTTTTTTTATTTGCTTTTTTAAACACAGTTGACTTCATCTTTTACAAGATGCAAATTCTTATTCCTATCTTTGTGAAACTATTTAGTATCCTCATGACCTCCACATGTCTATGAGCTCAAGTGCTGGCTGTTTAGACAGTCCAGCCACAGAAGCTAATAATAACTAAGAATCACTTGAGAGCTTCCCCTGCTCCAAGTGCCACACCAAGAGCTTCTGAGAGATGATCTCATGTCATCCTCACAACAGTCCCAGGAAGTAGCTCTGGTTATTAGCCTATTTTGTGGATTACAACTCTGAAACTCAAAGGGTTTAATTAGATATCCCAAATCACATAACTAGTCCGTGGCAGGGCTGGCACAGGATATGAACCTAGGTTTTTTGAGATTCCCACTGCCTATGAATCTGTGTTACTGAGTGCAGTGTCAGGCAGAGAATCAGGCATTATTCAATGTTTACTATTACTTTTACACAACAGGGATAAGGTAAAAATTATGATGATGATAACTCCCAGCATTGTGAAGGGCATTTGAATAGGGGATGCTGTTGAAGCACACCAGATACCCTTTAATTTGCCATATATCCTGCCTCCAGCCATGTGAGTTTTGGCACTCCCAGCTCTCGTCTTCTTCCTTCTTCTGAGCCTTGGACTGACTAGAAATGACTGCTTTTCCTCTAGAGGTGACCCTCAGCCAATGATAGACAGATATGGGGTGCAAAAGCCTACTTCCTTATCTTGAGATAGGATAATGTTGTGGTGCCATAAGTGCTACTAAGCTGAATTAGAATTCAGCTGAACCTGCATCCTTCTTGGCTTCTTCCTCTGTTCTATCCTACTTCCTTCCTTTCTCCTGAAAGCACTCCCACCAGAAATCCCATCTCAGGTCCTGCTTCTGTAGAACCCTGGACAAGCCCGAGGAACCCAGAACTACTATCTGGATTTTACACAGTGAGAACATGAAGCTGGAGGTGTTTGCTGTCTTCACTTCTAAAGAAACTCCCTCTTGTTCCTGGAGGAGTGACATCACTCTGGGTTCCCTGCCCACCAGGGAGTGCTTTTCTCTGCTTCACTGTTTGAATCTACTGCATTCCAAGGATAAGAGGAGCAATTTTACCTTCACAGGCTCTACACTGTCTGCACTTGCTCTCCCTTATCCTCATTTTTTCCTGACTCCTATGTATCCTATCAGATACATGTAGATAAGCTGGGGGCTAAAAATCATACTGAACCTCATTTTCCCCCTGTGCCTTCCCCTGATAGCACATCCTGCCCCGCTACTTCAGTCACAGGGTGAGCAGGTGACCCAGGCTGGACCAGTGAACCATCCCCTGCTGGTTGCAGAGATTAGTTCAGAAATGAGTGGTTGACCAAGTCAGGCCAATCAGAGCCCTCCTTTGGGACTGTTTTGTAGACACCAAGTGGGAAAGATGGCCTCCTGCTTCTGATATGCTGGAAGGATTCTAATCTGAGGCTGTCAGTGGCCATCTTTCCTGCCGCATGGAAAAAAGCCCTATGAGGTCAGGGAGAATAAACTAACACACAGGGACCAAAAGCACCAAGAGGTAGAGAGAGAGAAATCTTGAAAACACTGAAGCAATGGTAGGGTCTGGTAGACCCTTTCCTTCCTGTTTACGCAAGCCAGGGTGGGTCTTCCATTGAGTTTTGCCTGTGGCACCTGAAAAAACTATGATCAACAGTGAGCACAGTTAGATGCCTCTTCTAGATGCAAGAATTCCTGGGGAGAGGCTTGATTCCTTCCCAGAAGCTCAGTCGTCAGATGGGGAGGATTAAGACTCTTGACTCTTTATTCCAACCCCCAGCTTTTCCAGAGGGACAGTTACCAGGCCTTGTAGTGAATGACCAGGATGTGGATCAGCTGGAAGGAAGCTCAGAGCTGAGGAATCTAATCCAGTCAGAATTCCACAGGCAGAGCCATCGGTCTCAGGTCTTTTCAGCAATGAAAAATATGGAGCTGAGGTTGGAAGTAGGATCTAATCCTCAGGGTAGGGCTGGGAGTTCTGATCAGAGTTTGTACAGGTGGGATCCAGCCCAGCACTGGCTCTGGGTGAGCCTGAAATGCTAGCCCACTTCCCTTTCTGTCCTCCTATATCACAAGGACTGCATCTCCTGTGTCCATAACCATCCCTGTATTGAAGCCTCTTCTCAAGAGAAGATTGGGAATTGGTTAACTACACCTTCATGTGAGTTTGGAATGTTGTATGTTTTTCTCCAGGAGAATTTGGAAGCTAGACATATATTTGGATTTTAAAAAAATGCTATTCCTTTCTTTTGATGGCTGCATAGTATTCATAAATAAATAAATAAAAAAAATGCTATTCCTCATTAAAAGACTTTAGGGAATATTGAGGATAAATATTTCTCGGTGGCAGTGGAAATAAACATCCTTCTAGAACCTTTTGTTTTTATATATAAAGCTATCCCTGGCTAAAGCTGCTGTGGGGGTCCTTCTCCCCTTCCTGGAAGTACAAGTGCATGATGGCAGGTGCCATTTGGAGACATGGCCATCATTGATGTTGCTAACTCTAGTAGACTGATTTTGCTTACTGTCTTGGTTTGAGTTGTTACTGAGGCAGATCCTGAGATAAGAATTTGAGTACAAGTAATTCATTTGGGAGGTAATCTAAAGAAGTCCTGGGAAAGTGATTAGGAAAGTGAGGCAGAGAAGGGATGGTAATAAATATCAGTTGTGTTATCAAGTCAGTTATATCTGTGCCTACCCTGGCCTCAGTCCTCCTGAAGAACTATGAATGAATGAATGAATGAACGAACAAACACAGCATGAATGACAGTAATTGTGTATGTGAGTGGTTTGGGGTAGATCAAGGAAAGGGTCTGAGTCCCCTGCCTGGACCAACATAGAATGGAGGGGACAAGGAGTCCAGAGAAGAGTTGAGATGGAGTAAAATCAGGAGGTCAGTGGTGGTGGGAGCTCAGAGGGTGTCAGTGACCTTGACAAGACACTGTGGGGGTGTTAGCCCAGTTTTTCAGAGTGCATTAAACTCACAGTACCTAGAATGAGGGCTGGCTTAAGTTTTACTTAATCTTGAATGACAGAGAGGCTTCTGCTGACAGCCAGGTGGAAGAGAAACAGGAGCAGCTGAAAGACCTCAGTCCTGGCCCTGGCTGCTTCTTCCTGCTGTCAACTTAAGCAAATCTCTTTATGGGATAGGTCAGATAATGGTCCCTAGTGATGTCTATGTCCTATGTCCAGAACCCATAACATTATCTTAGATGGCAAAGGGGACTTCACTGACGTGGTTAAATTACAAATCTTGAGATAGGGAGACCATCCTGGAGCATCCACATGATAATCACAAAGGTTCTTATAAGAGGGAAGCAGGAGGATCAAAGTCAAAGATAAGAAGGTGAGGTGACCATGGAAGCAGAGATGGGAATGATGCAGACAGAAGCCGAGGGGTGCTGGCAGCTTGTAGAAGCTGGAAGGGCAAGGAATGGATTCCTCCCCCTGGAGCCTCCAGAAGGAACCGGTCCTGTGGACACCTTGATTTTAGCCCTGTAAGACTCATCCCTAACTTCTGACCCCAGCACTGAATAAGAATGCATTCATATTGTTTTAAGCCACCATATTTGTGAATATTTGTTACAGTAGCAATAGGAAACTAATGTACACCACTCTGTCTCATGTTTCTCATCTATAAAGGGGGTGCTGGCCAAACTTAGGTGACCTCTGAGGCCCCATCTAACTCTCGTTCTTATATTTGCATTTTACAGTTCTTATCCTGGGTTTCTTTTGTGCTTGAGAGAATAAGTGTCTGTCGTTCTCAGACATTGAGAAATCAAGGTCTGGTGAGATGTAATGAGGACACACTGCAGAAGTGAACTAGAGAACCCAGTCACTCATCTCTTCATTCCCATTGGATTAAAAAGTCATAGTACAGCTCCTTCCTACATGTATTTTGTTTGGATATAGAACAATCTGAGCCTACTTCAATGGTGTTGGTATCATGAGATGAGAACTCAAGGTCAGACGCAGAGAGGACTTGAAAGTCGGAGTCAAGGTGAGGAGCAATAGCTCATGGTGATGAGTTAGAACCAATTTTCAGGTTTATAAACAGCTACAAAACCTCATGGTCTCATGAGGTGGTGCCACCCAGGATTACTATTTTGGAATTAAAGTAACATCAGGACATTTTTTCACCTCTTAAGGGGCTTTTCATTAGAAGATCTTAAGGTGTATTTCTGCCAATGAGCACTTAAAATTTTTCTCTCTCCACATGTGAAAAGGGGAAGAATACATCACAGGGGAGAAAGAAGAACAAATTTTCAACCCCATATAAGTGGGTTCTTTGGAGAATTGGGTTCTAAAAGCCTGCACAGCACTGAGGAGGACTGTACTGAGTACTTTCAATAGGATGACTATTGTTAGTTCACTCTTTTTTTCCCCATTAAACAACAACAACAAAAATTTATTACATTTACCTAATACCAGGCACTATTCTAGGCACTCTGGATGCATCAGGGACCAAAGCAGGAAAAAGTCCTTGTTCATACGGACCACACACCCTAAACATATTTGCTGGAGGGTGGCAATATGGATAGGTTGCTTACAACATGAAGTTCTGATGGTTATAGAACTGGGGGACTGCCCCAGGGCCCTTTCATGGGAACTGAGTTGCTTTGTCAGCTTGAGTCTTGGGTAGCTATTCCTCCTTCCCACCCGCCGAGCTGCATTGGATGCAGCCAATGAAAGGACCCAACCTTTCATTGGATGTACATCTGGTCCAGCAAGAAGGGCTGGAACTTGCGGAGCCAGACTCTGGGGTTCCAGTTCTGGCTCAGCCACCCCCAGCTTTGTTTCCTGATAAAGTCACTTTCAACCTCTCTGAGCCTCAGTTTCCTTAGCTGTAAAGTGGAAAGGATAACGATTACTTTGTATGGCTGTTGTGTTAAAGAATGGAAAGTGCCTCACCCAGAATAGCTAAGGATTCTGTGACCTGTTCTCACTCCTAGTTCTGGGCTGCATCAGTCCTGGTGCAAATTATTTTTTAAAGAAAGAGATGTGAAACACAGCAGTATGGAGGAATGTTGGGACTGAGGGAGACAAACCCATTTGTGGATGGCAATGAGACAGCAGGCACTGGGCAACGGGCACAGCAGGAGAGGGTGAGGTATTCACTGACTCATTCATTCACTTCTTCAACAAATGTTCACCAAGCCCTTCTGAGTACACACAAGCTCTATTGGGATTCAGAGAGGCTGAGGGAAAAGATGGGTGCAGTCAGGTGAGACCGACATGCAGCATTTACAGTACAGAGCAGTCACGGGGGCTCTGAGAGAGGCATGTACTGGTGAGCTTCTGAAAAAGGAGTGGTTCATCTCCAAGCCTGGGCATGGAGAGGAGTTTTCCCAGACCATGCCACCCCTGAACTGAAAGCATTAGCCAGGTGCATGGGCGTTTTAGGCAGGGGAAAGCAAGAGTGATGACAGAAGTAGGAGGGAGCTTGGCAGCTTAGAGGAACCCAGGGGGAGATGTAAAGATGCAGAGGTCCTTAGAGGCCCAACATGGAGAGTGCTGGCTTTGAGCTAAGGAGATCATATACTCTAATCTGAAGTAATGAGGACTAAACTGGTGTTCTAGAACTGTGATTCTGACTGCATCATGGAGTGTGTGTGGGGTTGGGAGAGCAGGAAAGGGGGAAGCTCAGTGAGACATTAGGAGGTGACTGTGAGGTTGGCCTGACTTTAGGAAACATGGCAGTGAGACTGGACCAGTGGTTCCCCCTTTGGTTGCATGTAGGAATCACCTGGACAACTTAAAGAAATCCTCATGTCCAGGCCCCAATCCAGGTTAATTAATTTGGAATGTCTTGGATGGGCTTGGGCTTGGGCATGGGTTTTAAAAAGCTCCCCAGGTGACTCCACTGTGCAGTCAAGATGGAAGACCACTGAGTCAGAAAGACAGGAAACAGGAAATATCTCTGATCAGGTTTCTCAGAATTACCCAGGAGTGTTTATTAAAAGTGAAGGTTCCCCTGGCCCATCCCTGTGCTAGTGATTCTGAATCTCTAGAGCCCTGGTCTGGGTATCTGAATTCACAAAGCATTGATTCTTAGCTCCCCAAGGTGGGAAAACCACTGCTCTGTAGGCATAATGAAGGACGGAACCAGCAGAACCAGGGAGGAGCAGAGCTGGAGGAACCACCCATCAGAAGTCCAGGAAGACATGGGAAAAGCGACTGAGGGTCTACCCAGGCAGGGATGGGAGATCAAAGGGCTTCATCCGGCCTGGTCAAGGGGTTTCTACTGTATTCTTCGGTTTAGGTGTTGTATTAGTGTACTAAGGCTGCCATAACAAAGTACCATAGACCAAGCGCTTAAACAGAATTTTATTTTCTCTCAGTTGTGGAGGCTAGAAGTCCAAGATCAGCGTGTTTGGGGTAGGTTTCCTTTCAAGCCTTTTTGGCTTGTAGATGGCCTCCTTCTCCCTGTGCCTTTATACGGTCTTCCCTCTCTTCCCTCTGTGTCCTAACATGTTCTTGTAAGACACCAGTTATATCGGATTAGGACCCTCCTAATGATTTCCTTTTACCCTAAACACCTCTTTAAAGGGCCTATCTGCAAATATGGTCACATTCGGAGGTACTAGGGGTTAGTTAGGTCTTCAATATGTGAATTTGGGGGGCCATAGTTCAGCCCATAGAAGGCATCTGTGAGCTGGAAAGAGATAATAGAGCAGACAAAGTTCTGACACCAAGAAAGGAGAGCACATAAGTAGAATATTTCTATCAAGGGCAGGGCAAGAGAACACAGGCCTAAGGAGGCAAGGGGATTTTTAGGTTAGACCTCAGAAAGCCTCAGACAGGAGGGAACAAAGACTGGGACCCTCATTCAGATTCTGAATCAGCTAACTCTCTGTCAGAGAGATGAATAAAAGGGCAAGAGTTATGATGAAAAGAAGATATTATGGAGGGGAGAAAAAAAAAAGAATCGTGTTTATGGTTGAATGCAATGGGAAGGTTTTTCTTGGAAAATTCTTTGAATCACTTATTTTTTATTAAGCCTCCAGATTACTTCCAGGCAACTTTCTAGCTACGTTTCTGGGTGTTTGAGTGAAATCCAGTGTGAAGGCAGGGGAACAGCTGGGTGACGGCTGGCCTTCATTTCAATCCTCTAATTCCATCAATTTCAGGTTTCTTCTTGGCCAAATAACATTTCCACATCTCCCAGTCTGAATTCTGTTTCTGCAACTTGCTTTTATTTCCTTTCAATCTAAATCAACAATGAACTATTTACTGATCCCATGACAAAAGCAGTATATATGGTAAACTGCTTCTGTCATATATACTGTGTGTGTGTGTGTACACACATATATATACACATACAGTATATATACTGTATATATATACACATACAGTATATATACTGTATATATTTGTATATACAGTATATATTCTGTTATATATACTATAGACATACATTCTGTCTATATATACATATGTGTGTGTGTGTATGTGTGTATGTGTGTTAAACAAATGATAAAAGAGAAGGAAATCATTCTTTGGCTAAAGACCAGTAGAGATAGATGCCCTTAGCTAACTATTAAAGAACATTGTGGGGGCACCTGGGTGTCTCAGTGGGTTAAAACTTCTGCCTTTGGCTCAGGTCATGATTTCAGGGTCCTGGGATCGAGCCCCACATCGGGCTCTCTGCTCAGTGGGGAGCCTGCTTCCTCCTCTCTCTCTGCCTGCCTCTCTGCCGACTTGTGATCTGTCTGTCAAATAAATAAATAAAAATCTTAAAAAAAAAAAAAGAACATTGTGTCCTCTTGTGTTCATGAACTTTACACACAGGAAAATCATTTGAAAATGTCTTTCAAGAATTATTTTTCTCTTTTATTTTTTTAACTTAATTTTATTTTTTCAATGTTCCAAGATTCGTTGTTTATGCACCACACCCAGTGCTCCATGCAATAGGTGCCTTCCTTAACACCCACCACCAGGCTCGCCCATTCACCCTCCCCCTTCCAAAACCCTCAGTTTGTTTCTCAGAGTCCAGTCTTTCATGGTTTCCCCCTCCAATTTTCCCCAATTCACTTTTCCTTTCTTTCTCCTAATGTCCTCCATGTTATTCCTTATGTTCCACAGATGGCCCTTCTTTTCACTACACCTGTATCTTTGGGGTAAATACCCAGTAGTTCAATTGCAGGGTCATAGGTAGCTCTATTTTTAATATCTTAAGGAATCTCCACACCGTTTTCCAAAATGGCTGCACCAACTTGCATTCCCACCAACAGTGTAAGAGGGTTCCCCTTTCTCCACATCCTCTCCAACACTTGTTGTTTACTGTCTTGTTTACTTGTCAAGTTGTTTACTTGGGATTTTGGCCATTACATCGTCTGTTTAAGATGTTCAGAATAAAATGATCATCATAGAATTTTTGTAAAATAAATGTTTAGAACAATTTAAATGTCCACCAATTAGAGAAATGGTTAAACAAATTGTTTACCCATATGATGGAATACCTCACAAAAAACTGAGGTAGATTTATATATAAATAAATTTGTAAAATAGTGTGAGTTACAGAATAATGTGATCCCATTTAAGTTAAAAATTGAATATATTTGTTTATGTGCATATAAGTGTATGTTTAGACAAAAAAAAAAGGTCTCAAAGAATGTTCACTGTAGTGAAATAATTCCAGCATCCATTCAAACCATACGCCATTGTGTAGTAGCTATTTACTCACTTTAGAGAGAATTGACTCCATGCCTATCTCTAGAGGTTGGTCCTATTCATAGAGCTAACTAGGATAATTCCATCCTTTATGCGACACAGATCAATTCGAATGTAAACTGATTTAATCAATACATGGCATTTCCCAGCTCTCGATGACATAAATCAGCAGATGGCCATATTTGGTCCAATCAGAATGAAGCCTAGGATGTTCATTCCATGGTCATTGAGTTTCTCTCTCTCTTCCCTCTTTCCTTTCCTTCACTACTTCCCTCTGATGAAGCATGTGGCTCTTTTGGCAATTATGTTTCAAGCATGAAGTGAGACACACTTAAGATGGAACTGGTAGCAACGCCTGGGTGGCTCAGTGGGTTAAAGCCTCTGCCTTCGGCTCGGGTCATGATCTCAGGGTCCTGGGATCGAACCCCGCATGGGGGCTCTCTGCTCAGCGGGAAGACTGCTTCCTCCTTTCTCTCTGCCTGCTTCTCTGCCTGCTTGTGATCTCTGTCTGTCAAATAAATAAAAATAAAATCTTTAAAAAAAAAAAAAAGATGAAACTGGTATCTTGGAAGGCAGAGCTGGGTGACAGAAACCAAGTCTTTGGTGACATATTTGAGTGGCTGGAAACAAATGCCAAAGCCTTCATACCTCCGGACTTTCAAAATTGCTTTACATTTTAAAATGAAATGGTGGCTCTGGCAATAATTGTAACAGTAAAATGTTGGAAACAACCTAAATATTCATTCATTCAGAAAATAATTAGATAAATTATGAGTCAATACATTGTCTTATTGTTTCATCCATTTTGAATAGAATTATCTCTTACTTGTTATATAGTCTTCACTGATACATGCACCAAACCGTTGTAAGTGTTTAACCTTGGGAATGGGGTGTTTGTTCACGTGTGTATCTGGTCAGAGGGTTAATGGGGGGAAATTCTTGCCAATTCTTTCTACATTTTTGCACTTCTATTTTGTTTTAACTTTTTACAATGAACATATTTTACTCTTTTATATAAAACATAAAAATACATAAAGTTTTCACAAAATAGTTTCTATCAAAGCAGCATTGGAACTATTTCAGTATACCCTTGATGTGGGGGTTAATAACTGGAATGGGACCATGGAGGAGCTTTTGGGGGACTGATAATATTCTGCTTATTGAAGTGGTTCTATGTTTGTGAAATTTGAGCTTTGACCTTGAGATCCGTGTACTCTTCTACATGTACGTTAAACCTCAACAAAAATATTTACAAATATGTACCTCAATAGCACAGGCTTTGGGAAGAGGAATTGCCAAGTTTAAAACCAAATAATCTTAATAGCATCTGGCACTGAGAGCTGGATGGGAGGGGTGGTCTGTCATCTTTAAGAGGATGGTACAAATTAGGCATTTTTTTTTCTATGAGTTCTTCCATTTTAGCAGTTTAAGAGGCAGAACACAGATTTCTCTTTCTTTTCCTACTGATGGAGGAGGGTGGGAAGAAGATGTAATTTTTGGGAATGGCTTTAGTGGCTGGCCATGAAATCAATCACAAATAATCTGGTCAACTCAATTATATATGGGTAAAATGGGGGCAACTAAGAGTTTATTCATTTATTCCTTCAACACTCTCCACCCCCCTTTAACTCTCTGCATCCATGGTGGTAAATGCCTGAAAAACTAGAATAAACATACTATGTTCCTGCCTTAAGAAATTTCCCATAAGGCAGAAAGAAGTTAGCATATAAACACGTTTAGAGAAATAAAGTGTTATTAGGGTATCAATAGAGGGAGAGAAGCAGAGGGACAGATCAGAACCCCTTAGCAGGTGGATATGTCAGCAAAGACTTGTAAAGAACTCAACTCTTGAAAGAGCAGAAGGTACTGGAGTGTCCCTGCATTTGGCTGGGATTGAGAGAGAGCCCAGAAGACTCTTTCAGAAAGAGTCAATAGCAAGAGCAAAAGCACAGAGGCATGAGTGAGTGATCCAGGAAAATTTGGGGTGCCAAAGAAATCTTGCCCAGTTGGAGAGATAGGGGCTGGAGGGATGGACAGGGGTCAATACCACAAGAGAGAAAGGTGGCAGGATATAGGTTAGGAGGTTTCCCTACCAATCCAAAAGATTTAAGCCTAATGCAATAGCAATAGTGCAGGGAGGAGCAGCATGGCTGGAGTGATTTCCGGTGAAAGTGCTGTAACCTGAGTGTGGAGGGTACTGGGAGAGCTAGACCACAGGAAGACAGACTGGCCGGGGGGCGTTTGCAATAATACAGGCAAGAGTGGGTGGGTCCTGCCATAAAAGAGTAGGAATGTAATTGAGAAGGTGGGATGACATAAGGGTGTGTTATGAAGGGAGAGTCAACAGACGTTAGTCACCTGCTGCTTGGAAGGGATGAGGAAAAGTCAAGTCAAGAGGAGTCAAGAGGAGGTATTGCCGAGATTCTGTCTCAGAATGACAGGATGGACAGTGCTGCAATTTGCCAATAAAGGGAGATTGAAGATGCACAGGTTTGGGGGGGGAGATAAAGAGTTCTGCTTCTGGACACATTTGGAGGGGCTTATTCAGTTGGAGAATGTCAGAGACTGTTGGATGCATGGGTGCAGGGCTCTGAAAATGTCAAAGGGGTAGGAGGAGCATCAGGGGAGAGTAGATGCCATTAACTTTTCTTCTCCCCACGTGAGTGAAGAAACTGTAACGGAGTTTTTGTTTGTTTGTTTGTTTGTTTGTTTAGCTTATATAACTCCTTTTTTCCCATATCAGATTCAGCTAACTTTATTCTTTTTAATGCCCTATCACTCTTCCCTATCTTTGACATTCTGTGGATCTGAGGGAGATGACTCATTCCCCCTGCACGTGCAGTCTCCCCTAGCAACCTGTGACTAGGTGCAGTCTGAACTGCTTTAGCCAGAGAAGACCTAGCCCTCGCCATATATTTGGCTGTTCTGGTTAGAATTGCTGGTCAATACTTATACTATAAAATAAAACACGGATGCTGAAAACCACACAAGTCAAATGCATGGCTTAATAAATTATTAAGTGCAAGAGCAAGTGCTACCCAGCTGGAGAACTAGAGCTGTCCCAGGCACCCAGAAGCCCCTTAGATATGCCCCATCCCAATCCCAGTCCCCTTCTTCCCTCAGAGGTACCCATGACTTGGTGAATTGTGGATGTGTGCATTTCTACAAAGTTGTGGCTAATGTGATCACAGAATCTTCATGCTCACCACTGGCCTTTCCTGGGCTGCTCTCCCACCCTTGCAAACCACTGCTAGCACTCACGCCTGTGAAACATTTCCAGGTACTCTTTTCTATGTGTTGAAGGCCCACTGTGTATGTTGAGCATTGAGGAATTCAAAAGAGGAATGTATCCTAGAACCTGCTCGCTCTCTGTATTGTATATCATGAGTTACTTGTATGTCATTTGATTTTCCCCTTTCATCCTCACATTCCCTCCCTCTTGACGACATTGGAGTTTCTTTCAAAGTACATGCCAGACCCTTGCCTCTCAGGGGTTGGACTGTGCACCAGCAATACTGGCATCACTTGGGAGCTTGTTATAAATGAAAAAAAAAATTGGGGGGGGTCCTCTCCACGCCTATTGAACTGCAGTCTGCATTTTACCAAGATCCCCAGGTGGTTCCTGTGCACACTGAAGCTGAGAAGCACTGTCTTTGAGTAGGCTTGCTCAGCCTAGGCTACACCATGGAATCACCTGGGTGTGGAGGGGGTCCTTCCAAAACCCGCCTGGCCCTGGGGGCTGCCAACCTCAAAAAGCAGGCCATGATGGCTTGGTGATCGTCTCCGTCATGGTTCTGGCTGGCCTCATCATTGTACTTGGGCTGGTACACTGCTGCCAGCTCTGAAAACACTGGGAGTGGGCCTGGGGCCTCATCTGCTGGCATGAGAAGCCCAGTACCCTCCTGAAGGGAAGGGCTACTTGCTGCCACTCAGAAACAGTGGTTTGAAGAGCCCAGAGGGGGAGCTTGGTCAGACAGACGCCAGCAGTCGGATCAGCACAAGGAGGGATGGACAAGCTGGCAGACCTTTCCTACGATGCCTGCAGTCACCTGTGGAGCCCAATGTAGTTGGGACGGCAAGATTTTTAAAAGCATCCCAGTAGGGTGACCCACTGTCCCAACTTTCCTGGGATCAAGAGGGCTTCCCAGATTTTTCAGTGCTAAAACCAGGAATATCCTCTGCACACCAGAACAAGTTGGTCTCCCTAGCCCTGGAGATTGTAACATGCAGGCTGAGTGAAGGTCATGCTGAAGAAAGCACACGGCAAAGATGGGCAATGCACAACTCTGTTATCCTTGCTTAGGACCAAAGTCCCTTAAAGGCAGTGCTAACACTGAACAATTCTTTCGTCTGCCTTAATATGACAATATTTTGCACACCAAGCCTCTTCCTAATGCTTCCCACTATTATGGTGCCTCTCGAAAGGTTCCATAGTCACGCCCTCAGTAATAATTTCTGAATGCGAAAGGGAGTTTATAGTTGAACAGACATAGCTGCAGGCACATATACGAACAGATATTTCCCACTTTCCAAGCAAAGATCTCAGGGTCCTTTTATACAGATGCTGTTCGGGGTTGACTTTGACACTGGGTTTAGATACTCCATCATGGGACAATTTATTGCAAGGCATGGTCGCTCTAAGTGCCATGTATATTTCTCCAAGACTTGAAGAAGATGAATAATATGCTGGTAGTTGGGTTTCCAAAGTCTACATGCATAATAAAATAAAACAAGTAGTCTTTAATCTAAAATATGATATGGTGTAACCAGGTGTAGAAGCCATCCTTTGGGTCACCTTTAGATTCTTCTGTAGTGGCCTTGCAGTGTTGTGGTTAAGAGCACTGTCCTGCGAGCTCCACAACTGGGGTCGTTGGCAATTGTTTTTAGCCTGAACCTCTGTTTCCTTATGTTTAAGATGGGGATGCTGATAATCCCCCCGCTTTCTAGGATTGTGAGTATTAAGTGGACCCAGATTGGGAGTGTTCCTAGGACTCATGACCCTCAGCGGTGGCTCCAGTGGGAGTCACTGTGAGTTTTAGGCCTGTGGAGGCTCTTCTTGCTTGATTTGTTTCTTTTAGTTTCTTGGCTTTTCTTCTCTTACCTGTGTATATTTCTAGGACTAGGGAATCCAAATTTACTGAAAATGTAAAAAGGAACAATAAGAAGAAAAAAAAAAAAGGCATCTCAACTTACCTTTCACCAGTCAAGTTATATATGTCTACATGCTCTTACCCAAATGTGCCCTTCTAAAATGTCCCAGTGGAAGACTGATAATTTGAAAATTTCAGATTTCACGAAATTTCCAAAACTTAAATTCTTACATATACTAAAAATATGTTTTGGTAAAAGCCAGTGAAATAAGCTTAAGATTAGAATATTCGTTTAATTCTTGCCATTGTCTTTTTTTCTTACCATTGTTGTGAACATCGCTCTTTTGATGACCATATTCAAGCTTCCAAGTTACCTCATGCACTTTGTCTTTCCATGGTCTCTATTCTGCCATGGGCATTTATAGTTCAAGGTTAGGGTGCCTACCTCCCAGACTCCAGACTTCTTATCTCCCCCTATCCTCCTGCTGCTTTGTTTTAGCTTTTTTTTTTTTTTTTTAATAGAATTTATTTTTTAGGGCAGTTTTAGATTTGCAGAAAACTTGAGAGGATGGTACAGAGAGTTCCCGTAAATGCTGCCCCCAATTTCCCCTATTATTTCCTTTTTAAGATTTAATTTATTTGTCACAGAGAGAGAGCACAAGCAGGAGGAGTACAAGCAGGGATGCCCGATGCAGGGCTCCATCCTAGGACCCTGGGATCATGACCTGAGCAGAAGGCAGATGCTGAACGGACTAAGCCACCCAGGCGCCCCCAGTTCCCCCTATTATTGACATCTTACATTATTGTGGTACATTTGTTCCAACTAATGCACAATCGTTGACACATTATTATGAACTGAGGTCCATGCTTTAGTCAGATATCCTTAATTTTTACCCAATGTTATTTTGCTGTTCTGGGATATCTTCTAGAACACCATGTTACATTTAGATGTGTCTTCTTATGCTCTTTTGGGCTGTAATAACTAAAGCTGCTTTTTTAGAACAATTATTTTGTATGACTATTGTGATCATGAAATGGATTTCATAGGTAATAACTACACACGAAAACATCAATATAATGACTTAATTATAATAAGGGGAGTAAAAGTAAAGCCAAAAATACCTAGTATATATTTGCTTTTATAAATGCTTAGTTAGAATTGCCTCAGAAGTCAAAAAGAAGTGATCAGGTGTAGAAGTTTATAATGTAAGAGAAGACGAGACTCGGGAATGCAATATACTCTTTATTTTTGACATTTTGAAATAAGAGCTAAATAAGAATCCTCATGTACACATATGGAGTTACGGGGTCTGGGGCAGTTATACATTCGGCAGGGAAAGATGTGTTGATTGCTGATTCAGATGCCATGAAAGGAACTGGCTTCAGTGTCCTGATTTTCCACAGCAGTGAACAAAGAGCTATCTATCCTGGACTTTGTGGTTGCATTTACAGAAAACTCAGTGTGGTGCAAAATATTTTGTGTTTACACCTAAAACAGAGTTAGGATTCTAATATAATTAGGAGCACATTTTAATTAACCCAGATGACCAGCCTGACATATAAAAGCCATGTGGGACACAAACAGTCTTCATTGTGCAGCAAATTTCTGTGCAGGGCAGGACCTCCATATCCCTGACCCTCCCCCACTAAATGCCAGTGGCCCAGCTCCGCCCATCCCTGGGATAACAAATTAAAGCACCTGCAAGTTCCAAAATATCCCCTAGGGGGCGGTACCACGGTGGGCTGCAGTGCTAGAGCTCAAATCGGAGACTTACCTTGATTTCTTCCTTTGTGAAATGAGGATAGTTTTTGTTGAGTAACAAAGACAATGCACGTAAAAGTTAGCAAGGTGCTTGGTACACAGTATGTCCTCCAAGAATGGAAGCTAATGTTACCTCCCGGTCAATCGGCAGAGATTGTTTGGGGGAGAGCCGTGTCCTTGGCATCCAGATAGATGTGGATGAGTGAAAACGGGCATCACACAAGCACCAGAGTCTTTGCCTCATGAAATGAGCAGTGAATTATTGAACAGTTATAGTTCACAAAAAAAGAGTGCCCAGAAGGAGCTGGAGTCAGAGAAATCTTTCTGGAGGAGACAAGAATGGCTTACTGAACAAGGGCAGCTGGAACTTGAAGGAAAATGTATTTATTTCATGAATAATAAATAACTCCTAGATTCTTACTTCTTCATGTGTGGTCTTCAGATCAGCAACTCAGCAGCATCTGGAGGCTTGTAAGAAATCTCAGCCTCTATTTCAGACCTACTGAGTTAGAATCTGCATTTTAACAAGAATCCCAGGCGTGCATCTGCATATTCACATTTCAGAAGTGCTGGAGTAGAGAATTGGTCAAGGGACCAGAGGAAAGAACAATGACTCTTGCTCCTTTGTGGAGAGAACCACAAACCTTGGGTGTGGGGAAGATAGAAAGACAGACGAGCACGGGTGTGTGGATGCATGCAGGGGCAGAGCTAGACAGTCCACATAATGGAGAGCAGTTAGGTAGTGAGAATTACAAATGTGCTCCCAGAACAACCTACGTCAAAATATGTATGTGTGTGTGATATTCAAATGCAGATTCCTAGCCAGACATCAGAATCTACTGAATTAGATTCTTGAAGAGCTGTAAATAATTAGCATTTAAACAAATAACTTCCCAAATGATTATTAGAATAGGAAGGGAGCTTAAAAAAATATCCAAACCAAGTTCCCAGACTATAACAATTTAATTATCTATGATATCAAATTTCTAGCAGGGGCAGAGCCCTAGGTATTTCTTGTCCTAAAGGTCCCCAGGTCATTCTAATGTTTGAGCCATTGACAGAGGAATCAATTGGGATAATGGGGTAAGGGTAAGGGGTCTGCAATATCTGAAGGATGTCTACGACTGTCTACCTCCGAGGACAGAATCAGGACCGGTAGGTAGAAATTTTCATTGTTTTATTCAAATAATTGTAGCAATTTTCCTTCTCTTCATTTTTTTCCTCCCCGCCCCCCCTTCTCTCATTTTCCCTAGCAAGAACGCGCATTTAAAATGATCTAGCCCTCCAGCTCTGAGTTTGTAATTAAAGAAATTAGGATCAGAAAGGTAAAGTGAATTGGCCAAGGTGACCGAAGATCTCATCCCAATATGACAACGCAAAATAAAATGAGATCTTTTGCCCATTATTAGTGTCCATGGCACCTCAAAGGCATTTAAATTGGACTCTGAATTTGGTGGTAGGCAAAGTGAGAATGAGAAAGGAAGTAGTTACTCAAAAAAGGGTGCTCCAATAAAGTAGGCAGGCTTTAAACGAGGAACTGATATTTTAAGGTCTCATTAAATTTGAAGACTGATAGCTGTCTAAAGATGAAATCTAAACGCTGGACTTTGGATGTTGATACCGTTAAATTCAAGCTTAGTCTGATAAACGGCCGGTTCTCCCGCTTCTGCACCTCCTGGAGCTCCGAGAGAGCGGGCGTGGGCCCTGGCGTGAACTAGGTGGTTATCTCGCTTTGCCCGACTAGCTCCGCGCGGTCAAAGCAGGGACAGTCGGCTGCTCTGGGACAGCCAGGGGAAGCTTCTCGTAGGAGGCAGGCTTCCATCCGAGTCCTGAAGAAGTGTCAACATTTGGATACTCAGAGGGCAAGTAGCGAGCTGGCAGGGGAGTAGCCGGGACAAAGGCCCAGGGAGAGTCGCAATGGGGGAACCTTGACGTCCAAACATCTAGAGCTACCAGTGGTTCCAAGGTTACCTGGTCCCCTTAAGTTGGTGCTAGAGAGAAAAATTAGGAGGGGAATGAATCAAAGCTCCTAGAAGGCCGGAGCCGGGAGGTCTTGGCGACAGGTGAACCTCGTTTTCCCGGGATAGGCGGTGAGGCTGGTAGCCCAGCTGGAGACCCTGCACCGCCTCTGAAGCCCACGCAGCTCCAGAGGAGAAAGATGTCAAATTAGGGTGCTGCCTGCTCTCTCCTGCCGGAGCGCGGCCACTGCCTTCCCGGACGGCAGAAATCCGGTCCGAGCGTGTCCCCTCCGGACCCCATCCCGCAGCGCGGGTGGGGCAGGTCTCCCGTCACACCCTCTTCAGGCCGCCAGCCGTTCCCGCGAGCCGCCGGGCGTCTGGCCTGGCCGGATCCCTCCCTACCTCCCCACCGGCCTCCCGGAGCGGGCTCGGGCGCCGGGGCCTCGGGGCGGGTCCCTGCCGCCGGCACCTGCCCCGTGGGCGGAGCGCGGCGGCGACAGTGCGGCCCCAAACCTCTGCCTCCTGCCGCGGGAGCCGTGCGGCTCCTCCACACCCCCGCCCAGCTTGCTGCCGGCGCACCTCAGCTCCTCGGCACCCTCCCTCTCCCTCCCTCCCTCTCCAGCGGTCCGTCCGTCCCTCTGCCCGCTCCGAGTCGCGGCGCCTCGCACTTCTGACTCAAGTCCTCGCCGCGTTCGTCGCCGCCGCCCGGAACCGCCGCCCCGCGCCATGGAGCCGGCCGCGGGCAGCGAGCGCCGCAGCCCCTCGGGCCCCGCGGTCCCGGCGCCGCCCCGGGGCCACGCGCCCTTGGCAGCCGCCCCCGGCCCGGGCCCGCAGAGCAACCCAGCTCGCGAGCCACCCAAGCCCGAAGAGGAGCGGCAGCTGCGGATCAGCGAGAGCGGCCAGTTCAGCGACGGGCTGGAGGATCGAGGTGAGCGCACGCCGCCCGGCAGCCTCCCCGGCGCGGCCCCTTTCCCCGGCCGGCCGGTGCGGTGAGGAGCCGCTGCTCCCGGCCCGCCTCTACCCATTCTCAGGTTGGCGGGGCGCGGGGCTCGGCGTCTCGGGGCGCTCGGGGACGCGGGGCCCGGACTTACCCCGCGAGGGCGCCGAGAGCCGAGGGCGGCAGCCCCACCTCCTGAAGTCGGCGCCGCTTGGGCAGCCGCTCCTTCCCGGGAGCGGGAGAGCCCGGCAGCCTCCGGACCGACCTCGCACGGGCCCGGGCTCTCCTCTTGGCTAGCTCCGGCCCTCCAGCGCCCAGTGGAAAAGTTTGCGGGAGGCGTTTTTTTGCTTTTGGAGCCCAGTGCTCCCGGGGGAGTGCCAGCCCTGCTCAGCTAGGAGGGACCTGAGCTCAATGTGCCCTCTTTCTAAGTCCTCTCCGACCCCCGGCGGCCGGCTCCCCGGGAGAACTTCCTTCTGCGGGTTTAGCCTCGCGGAGTCGGTGGGTGGTCGGCTCGGCGAGGGAAGACCGGCGGCCCCCGACTCTCACTCATAGGGCACCTAGTTTACCATAGGTCATTGCCCTGCTGGTTGGTGATGCGGGCAGAGGACTGGGGCAGTCGAGTTTGGACCACCAACCTCCTCTGAATGGATGCCACCGAAACCTGGTGGTTCCCTGCACACGACTTCAGCCCCTTCAGAATCCCCCCAAGGCACTGGTCTGGAATCCTGCAAACGTCCCTTTCCTGGGAGGCCAACCCCCTACCTTCCAACACACAGACGATAACCCCCTTTGAGATGCCCGCAAGAAACGGGAGAGACTCCGTTGTTCATTCTCGTGCCTCTCTCCTCCTACATCCCTCTTTCCCTCCCTGCCTCGTTTCCTTTTGGTTTGCAGGGATCCGTGTTCTTGGCCACATCCATACATTTTCTGCTGTTTTCTGAATCTAAATTCAGATCGGCCCCCTCAAAAAGACTCCGTGTTTGGGCTAAAGCCCGTTAGTGGCCGAAGCGGGATTCTTGCAGCCAGGCCCTTCTTGGGGAGCCGGCTCATCGCCACTCCACCCCCTTTTCTTGGAAGCCTTATTTTGTTGGCTGTGGCGGATTTTTATATTTCAGTCTTAGCAGGTTTTCAGTCCTATTCTTAGTATCTCCTGTACATTTTTATTCCGGTTTAGCGTTCGGATGCACGATCTCTTTGCTCATAGAAATTTTAAACTGTAGCATGTGAAATAGAATGACATGGAAACAGCAATCCCGGAGACTCTGCAGGGATTGCACAGGGGGGGAACTGGAGCTCCTCCAGTTGCAACGAGTTCTGCACCTATGTTGCAGTTTCTCCTCCTGTTCCAACAGAACTAGATACTGTTACAGAGCTGATGATGGGTGGCATCCAAGCACCCCCACGGAATCCATCACTTTTATTCTAGGTCATGTGAATTACCTTTTCCTCTGCAACTAATACTGTAGGACTCAAGAATTTTGTATTGAAGAAAGACCGAACTCTGGGCTGAGCTTATTTTTGTAGCATTGCAGGTCATTTGTCAAAGCTGGCCTATTTCTCCCCACCCCACAAAAGGACAGGAGGGGAGAAAGTGCTAGGGGGAGTTAATATTTAGCATCATTTTGTAGCTTCGTGCTCAAGTGTAAAAAGCCCTTCTGAATTAATTCTTAGGGTCATTTTTCATTGGTCAACTGAATTTCATTTTCCATTATATGATAGCATGAAAGCATTCACTGTTCATGAACGATCCCTGTGTGAAAGCATCGCATATCACACACAGCCTCTCTGTTAGCGTGAACCCTGTCCTCCAAAGAACCCAGCGCCATGTGGTATTGAAAGCTGAAAGTCAGTGTGACATTCTTTTGTTTGACTTATTGCTGACAGCAAAGAGTTAATGATGAATGGATCATTTTCGTTAAATAGATCAGATTACCTGGGGAGGTTTATTACAATATTTTGTGTTTGTGTTGTTTTTTCTTATGGGGCTGCATCTTTCCCATATTGATTTTTGAATCCCTTGGGAACAGTTCGATTGCAGCTACCTTTTTCCTAATGGTGAGAGGATTTGGGGAGGAAGAAGCTAAAGCAGTTGCCTGCTCTGCGTCTCTCCATCATGCCTGGCTTGCTTTTTTTCTAGGCCTCAATACCTATAGCATTTGTGGGGGTCCGTGCCCTGGATGTGTGTCTATATTTGGCCTTCTTTCTTGTCCTCACTTCCTTTTGAGCTATTAGAGCTGGTTACGGACTGCGTCTAACTCCCGTCAAATGCTTGCCTTATCTAGTGTTTTAGGACTTTAGAGGTATTTTCCCCTTAGAAGTGAAGGGGGCTGCTTCCTAGAAACCTAACTAGCTGATAGTGCAGTGCCATTTGGCTGAGCCTTGTAGTCAGGGAGCAAGAGTCCTGTGGTCTGAGACTTTCAGGGATTAACACCCACAAAATAGGCCAAGTTTGTCTTGGGTGTTTCCACTTCTTCCCTTAATATCCTCTCTTCTCCTCACAGGTGTTTTCCCATCATTCTGCCCCAAGCCCCTCAAGTTGACTTAGAGTGTTACATGCTTCTGCATTTCTTGCTACCAACCTACCTAATGAATATTGCCCTTCCTTCAGAAGATCCAAGTGTGGCGATTAGGAGAAAGCAATTAGAACTAATTCATACTAGAATGGGAATGACGGATGGCTTCAACTTAACTGCATATATTTGCATTTCTCCCTCTACCCAAACAATGAGTTATCAGTCTTTCATTCCTACAACCCTTACGCTTACTAATGTTAGGCCCAGATTACAAATAGATGGAATTGGAGTAAAATTAGAAATCTGAATGTGGAGGCCAACTTTGTTGAGAAAGGGACATAGCCCTACATGCGAATGTGCAGCCTTCCTTAGCTTCTCTAGGCTGGGCTACCTTCTACTTCTGAAGCACAGCTTCCTGAAAACTTGAGGACTTCTCATCATTGCTTGTGGGTGTGTGTGCAGCTCCATGTGGAGGCGAAGGTAGAGGCACCTGTATGTGGACCATTCATTTATGAGTCTTTGTAGGTTGTCGTGCTTCCCTTTGAGGAGGGGGATCTTTTTCCATTCTTGGTATCAGCTATACTTTTAGGAAGGAAAACCTGTAGGAAATAAGCAAAGGCTGGACCTATATGGGAAAGTTCCTGCCTTCTTGGATGGTCTTCCCATTACATTTACTCTAGTTTTTTAAATTTAAAACCTCCTATGGGGGAGACATGCACACACACGATCAGATGTGGGTAAGAACCACCAGTCCTGCTGCTTAGAGGACTCAGGTATCCTGTTAGCAGGGCAGTCGAGCCTATGCAAGTGGACATCCCAGACTCCTTCCTGAGTGTGCTGGTCCACTGTGGGGTGAGGCAAACAGTGGTCTGTGTGGTCAGGACCATATCACTATAAACAGCTGGCTTTGGAAGGAAAAATAATTGTTATGTGGTGGAATGAAAAACCCAGATCATTGTCCTTTCTCGTGGAAAATGAAATCTGCTTCTGAAAGGAACCTTGTTTTTACCCCCAGTGGATAAACCTCTTGTGATTGTTGGTGTCAAAATACGCAGCAAATGAGCTGCTTATTTGAGTCAGTACTGATGTGTTACAGCTTCACTTCTCCTGAAAATCAATTGGCCAGAATGAAAAGGAAGATTTTTATATCATTTGGGAAAAAGGAAACAAATGATTGGGAGAGTGTAGGACCTGCTCCCTCTAGGTTGGCTTAAACAGGAGATAAGGTGATTGTTATTGAAGGGGTGTTGTTTGGTGGCTAGGGAAAAAATAGACAAAGGAATAAAAACAGGCCGGTGAAGGGATTTTAATTTGAAATGATGTGTACTGAAGGCAGAATTTGAGGAGAGAAGGTTTATCTTTTTTCATCCAAGTGCATTTATTAAGGAAGGTTTGGGGAGATTTTTACAGTGAGGTGATGGAGAGGTGTTTAGACCTACCTTTTGCACGCTGCTCTACATTCTGATCCCATGCAAATCTACAGGTTTTGATTATTTAAAAATCTCCGGGCCATAGACTGGGTTCGCTTAGCACCTTCCTGGAAGTTTCCTCTTGCTTCCTTGAGGACTTGTTGAGGTCGCTTGGATCTGGGTAGTGAATGAAATGGAGAAATTTTACCAGGGTCTTTTATAATTTTGGAAGAGGATGTAGTTTTCAGGCCAGAGGCTGAGCAGGGTGCCCAGCTGGTTAAGTGGGATGGTGTCTTTTACACCATGTGCCAGCTGTGAGATGTTGCACGCTGTTTTACCAATGGGTACCTAAGCTCGGACAACCAGTTTCTTCACCATCTGGAGCTGTCGTGATGAAGCTGCTCCACCCCTGAAAGGTATGTCCTAGGCTGTTTAGCTCAAGGTGGTGTCACAAACTCCTGTCAATGGAGAATGCATGAGAATTTGGTCTTTCCTGCAACAAAGAGACGCTGTCTATGATCTGTTTTTGAAGGAGAGGAAAAAATAGAAATCAGGGTCATGCTGAAGATGTTTTGACCCTTCACCCAAAGCAAATGGAGCTTGGGCATCACCTCTAAGACCTCATGAATTTCAGTTGGTGCCAGGGACCCTTGGTGTTGAAAGCATCAGAGACAAAAATCAAACCTTCCTGACACGGGGCCAGCCCAGAAAGCTGTGCCCAGTTTGAGTAGGTTTACCTGACTTGAACAGTCTGAGAACTGTTTGCCTCATGAGTGGTATAGAGCAATACATACTACAGAACAGAAAGGTAGGAAGAAAACAGGGCCTACAATGGAGGTCTGGTGGCTATTGTTGGTTGCGATTGAAGAGAAGTCCTTCTCTTCCTGTTAATTGTTGAGGAGGGCAATGAGGCTGTTTGCCTTCAGGGACTCATGGCTTTGGGCGAAGGCTCTTTGACCAAGTTGTGGGCACTGCCTGTGGGATCAGTGCAGATCAGTGCCTGTGGCTGAGGAGCCCACAGGCCCAGCTCAATATGGGCTCATTGTGCTGTTTTCCTAATGAAAGGGGCTTGCTAGAGCAAGACCTACATAGCTGACTACATTCTGGGGCTCACGGGTCCAGGTCCAGTGAGTGGGTCTGTGGGGTCTTTCTAGAGAGGACGACTGCTGTTAGCCTGCAGGCATACTTGCCCATGTTGCTAGAGCCTGTGATTTGGCAAGAGATGCCAGAAAGCCTGATTTCCAAGTGAACCCTCCTAATTGTTAAAACACAGTGTGGGCCAAACAAAACACATCTTGGCCCACGGGCTGTCAGTTTGCAGTCCTTGGATAAGAACGTGTAGCTCTGGCTGTGGGTTTCTTAATAAGGAAATGTCTAACTTCCTTTTCTCCTTGTTTTTGTCAGGCTTACTAGAAAGCAGCACTCGCCTGAAGCCTCACGAGGCCCAGAACTACAGAAAGAAGGCGTTGTGGGTCTCCTGGTTCTCCATTATTGTCACCCTGGCCCTGGCCGTGGCTGCCTTCAGTAAGTATGCGGAGTCCTGCTGCTCCATACGGGCTGCTGTTGTCTGGTTTATTCTCTCACTCCTGTACAATCCGCTTTTGCTTTCAGTTGACTATTATTGATGGGAAAATTTTTTTTTAGATGATGGGAGAGTCAGGGTACTTATAAATTAGTAAAATGGCTTCTCTCCTCTGCAGAGGGAAGAGGTGGGTTAAGAAGAAACGAAGAGGGATCCTGGGAGCTTTGGCTTTCATCAGTATGCGGGTTTGTGGAGGGAGATTCTGGCTGCTAGTTGAATAGGGAAAATATTCTCTTGGTGGATGCCTTCAGCTTGGGCTGACATGTGACAAATCTATATCCTTGAGATTTGCATTTTGAGCTTAATGCAACCAGATGAGTGCAATATTGCAGTACATGCTCCCCTCCCCCCCGCCCCACCCCCTCCCATGCCGGCTGTGTAAGGTTTGGATGCAAATCATGTGTACATTTTAATGAAAGAGGAATGGGAGGGTCCTCCATCAAGTTTTCAGTGACAAGGGAAACAAAAATGTTTATGACAATCAAGAAAAGCTAAGATAACCGAACATTTTGTGCCTATGTATAATCTATTTACTGTTTATGGATAATCCTGTTTAGGTGTTAGGAAGCCCTCTGACATGCATTTTCTCAGCTAACATTTGCAGCCTAAAGAAATGTGCATATGCTATTTATTCTTATTAAACGCAAGATGGTTTCTAAGCTTAAGCGAGGACATTAAGCTTTATCTCAACCTCGGTAGAAACCACCGTAGGTTTTTTCCTTTTTTTTTATTTTTTTATTTTTTATGCTGGGGTAAAGAGGAATGTATTTGGGGCATGTTGTGATTAATTTTTTACTTTGCCAGGAAGATCTATATTCTTAGTGATAAGAATCATGCCAGATGTCTCATGTGGCATCCCTCAGAGTGGGAGAAGAAAGGGCTGTCTGCTGGAAGATGCTACTCTGTGTGTGTTGAAAATTCTATTCTGTGCAGTTAGACCTGCTGCTGGAAGTTGGTATTGGCTCCCAAGAGGGAATATTAGAATTTGACCAAATGCTCCCTGCAAAACTAGGCATATATTACTTGGCAAAATTTATATTGGAAACACTGTGCTATATTGTGGCTCTAGAAAAAAGCCAAACATTTAGAAGTAGTGGGTAATGCATTTCAGAGTATAAACATTTACCAGTGAGCCAGAAATCTAATCAAGAGAATTCTGATTCCTGAAAATAGCTCTTCCTGCCTCTTGCCTCCTCTTCTTCAGCTGAAACAAGAATAACGAATCTGATTGATGTCCCTGGAGGGTAATTCAGTTGTGGTGGCTGGTGGTGGGCCCTGGATCAGACACCATCATTAACATATGTAAAGAAAGAGGCATGGAATGAGGGGTGGTGATTTACCAACTGAATAATAGTTACTCAGACATGTCCTCGTGCCTGATAGAGCTGTTTTGATTTTATCGTGTGGGTGTTTGAATGAGGACACAAATGTGAAGAAATACGGAACAAATCTTTCCTTTGGGAGAATAAGTCTATATTTGACGTACTTAATCTCCTAATAGGGAAAAATTAGGAGAAAATGTTGGTTTCATATGTTATGCCTGATCAGTTGGGTTATTTTGAAAATTTTGTTCTCTTTCCTTTAATAGGAAAAGCCTGTTGCATAATGCATATGGAATTAGAATGTTTTCTTTCTTTTAAAATGATTTTACACCTCTAGTGAGTATTTGATTTAAATCCTCTAAATTCTTGCCTATAGAATGTTGGCATTGGCCTATAATATCATGATTTGTGTTACTTTCTGTAATATAATTTGTTCCCAAGTTGGTTTCAAGTTAAACCAAAAAAATGTAGAAGAGTTCTGTTTTCCCCTACTTTAACTATGGAGTAGCTTTTGTGTGTGTGTGTGTGTGTGTGTGTGTGTGTGCGCGCGCGCTTGCACACACGCACACACGCTTTTGTTTGTATTTTATGGTTTTTTTAAAGATTTTATTTATTTATTTGACAGACAGATTACAAGTAGGCAGAGAGGCAGGCAGAGAGAGAGAGGAGGAAGCAGGCTCCCTACTGAGCAGAGAGCCGGATGCAGGACTTGATCGCAGGACCCTGAGATCATGACCTGAGTGGAAGGTAGAGACTTAACCCACTGAGCCACCCAGGCGCCCTGTATTTTATGTTTTAAACCTTTGTGGTGGTCTCTGGTTGTGTTGTTTAAGGTTGTCCTGTTTACCTTTTAGGTTCCTAAATGCATTTGTAATATGAATGATTTAAAACCCTTTTTAAAGTGTCATTTACATATTGGCAGACTTTTGTGCAATCTTTTTCATAGTTTTAAATGGAAAGAGAAATAAGGATTAGGTAATATAAGCTGACTTTGAAATTAGGTTTAAATTAGTATCTAAAGGAAAATGGTATGCTTTCGAAATGGCAATAAATATGTTTTTTAAAAAATTGTCACAAGGATCCCCCAGTCGGAGATCTTCAGGGAGGTGGTTGATAGAGATGTGGGATGAAATGGGATAGGCTGGCGTGGTGAACTCCTGTGCCACCCAATGAAATGGTCAGGTTGGACCAGTTGGTCCTTTTAAAGAGAATTAATGTTGAATGACTGCCTGTGATGCTCTGATATAGCAGAGAAGTCTCTGCACTGTGTGTGTGTGTGTGTGTGTGTGTGTGTTGGTGGAGACCAATAATCATGGTGATTAGAAGATCATATTGATCATTACATCTTGCCGCTGCTAGAGGTAGACTCTGCAGGGAAGGAGGAGCATCCATCCTTGCATGGAATCAGTATGCAACATTATTGAATGAATGAACTGAGAGATTTAAAAAAATCAATTTCTTTCTTTCTTTCTTTCTTTCTTTCTTATTAGATGGAATGAAATTATTTATTAGAAAGAGATAAATTTGATCTAAAGGATTATTTAGGTACCAAGCTTAGAGCTCATGTATTTTTACAGATACCTGAAGAACTTTTGAGAGAATCTGATCATGCTCATGACCATTCTCTCGCGAAGGGCAGCGACTTGGAGCCGCCCCTGCTGGGGTCTGGTGGAATTCCTGTCTTCATCTCACCTGCCATCTTCTCTTTTATCATGGATGCTGATTTTTGCTGAAAAAAAAAATGCTGTTGTCTTTTTTTGTGTGTGTTTGGAAATGAGGGTAATGTATTATGTAAGTTTTAGGGATGCCACTTTTCTCAGTCAACTGGAAAAGTTCATATTCTTTACATAGGATGTATGTTGCAAATAAAGCCTTTCACCCTTCCACCTTCTGCAAGCTTCTAGGTAATCAGGTATGCTGTGTTTTCTCAGATTAGCAATTCTTAAGAGACACAATGACAAAACTAGCTTTGGTCAGTATAACTGAGTTGTCTGTGATAAACCACTTGTGTATATAACTCTGGTTGACAGTCAATGTCTAGTATAGTCTGAAAAATTTAAGTGAACTTTCAAGTTTGTGACTTGAAGGTGTTTTGGAAAGGATGTGTGCTTTGAAAGAGGTATAAACCACTTCTGATAATCCTTGGTAATATAGAGATTTTGGACCTGCTAAAAATGCTGATATAAAAGCAGATGGTAATACATCTTGAATATTGCAGAGAGAGCCCTAGTTTGGTTTTAAAATTGGTTCTGTTTATAATCGGTAGGCAGCATAGAAAATGGCAATCATGTTATGAACAAACCTTAAAAAAAGTCTATTTTAATACATCTAGAAAGAGAACAGAAATTCTGTTTCAAAACTCAGGGTTTTGACATTATTAATGTCTTCGTTAGAATGATTTAGGAAAATGCATTCTTTTTTGAGGTGTGAATGAGTGCAAGTTAATTTTTAGTCACTCAATACATGTTCTGTGGGAAATGAAGATATATTTGAAATATACTCAGGGGACAGAAAACCTTTCTTAAGATACATAGCTCCGTTAAATAAAAAAGTACTCCAAACTAAGATCTCAGAAAAAGCTCATTCAATAGATAGTGAATCAATAGATTTAAGAATTAGAAATTTTTTTTTGAAAAGGGTGATTTTCTTTTTGAATATGGTGATTTAAAAAAGAATATATTTGATTTTAGCATAAACTCTTGTCCCTTAAAAATGATAAAATATATATAGTTCTTTATTTTAAAATTGTGAGGCCAGGAGTTGAGAGCTGGATAAAATCACACCCATCTTCTATAAGCTTGATAGTGTGTGTGTGTGAGAACTTTTTTAGGTAGTCTCTCAATTTTGGCATATTGTGAGATGGGAGGGTTGACATCCTCTGGTGGTTTCTGGTGCCCTAAGAGTAACATCTGAATAGTGACAGTGTCCAAAAAGGTCAGGCCTGACCTGTGTGCCCCCCCCGCCCCCAACTTTTCTCAGACACCCCAACTTTTCCTCAGGACTGGAGAGGGTGTCTTTCGGCCAAGCTCATCTTCTCACAGATCTCCATGTGGTTGACCCCTCTGGAGCCTTACAACCATGCTGACTAGACCCCCCACCCCCCAACCCCCAGCCTGGTTTTATCCATCACACTGTGATTCCTTCACAGTTTTTCTCATTCTGCCGCACCTCTGTTAGATGATGGTGTGTGTGAGGCCCTAGTCTTATGTGCTGTGTCCCTTAGACACACCCTTGACATTCTGCTTGGAGATTAATCCTTTGTGTTGTTTGCTGGTCTTTCTTTGGATTGATAAAAACAGTATATGCTCATTATAGAAGTTCATGAGACCAGAGATACGATTGCAAATCTCTGTCCCATTCTAAATTCATTCTTTCCCAATTCCTGGTCCTGTGGACAAGCTTTGATGCTGGTGCCTCATGTCTCCTTCAGGATATGGTCTGTGCACTTCCAAGCCTGGGGTTACACACCTTATGGTTGCTACTTAGGTTAGGCATGATGTCTTATCCTTGTTGGTCTTTGAATTAGCATGGGCCTCTTCACTGGCTGCTGTTTTCACAGTTTTGTGTGAAGTGGATTTGATGTGGAGAACCTTCAGGAACAACTTCCCAACCACCGTCTGGCTGCTGCTGCTGAGGCGGGTGACGTGTTGAGGGGGATGTGGGCAGGAAGTTTGTGAGCCACATCCTGGGGGTGTTCAGTGGGATAACTTGCTTCTGTAAGCATGCTGTGAATGATAACTAGGGATGCTGCTTCTGAGGAGTGGAAACCAGGAGGGGAGAATAGGCCGAAACGTGGCTGGGAACCTCATCCTGACAGTGCTCCCTGCCTCTAGGTTCCTCCTTCATATGCTCATGCTCATGTCATCAAGGACTCTGTGCCTTGTCACCACTGCCACCCACACACTGCTAGCTCAAAGAGGGCACAAAGAATATAGAATGGCATTTTAGTCAGGTCCCTTTGCTTTCTGTGAGGCCCCTGGTGGTCTTGGCCCCTCCTTCCTGGCTGGACACCTCCATCACAGAGCTTACTGCCCGTCCAGCCCATAAATGCTCCTTGTCGTTCCCCACACCCTGCGTCCTGCTCTGCCCTTGGCCTCAGATGCTCTTTGTTCCTGACAACCCCCTTTTGTTGCCTGGCTCAATTTTACTTACCCCTCAACGTTGAGATGAAGGGTCTGCCTCTTCCAGGAAGCCTTCCCTGGGCTTCTGAGCTGATAGAAATGACCCTTGGTTCCAGTAGTCCCATGAGCACCCATAATCAGAAACTTAACACAATACTTAAATCACTGAATTACTGCTTGGCAATAACATACCCTGCTCCGAGGCAGAGCCTCTGTCTTCTCCGGTCTGGATTCTCAGCCCCTAACATGGTTGGCACTCAGCTATCGGGTGGGCTGGCGTCATTTTTGACATCTCCCTGCTGAGGCCACCATGGCTGCCACAGACTGAGAATGTACGTTTGCAGGCAAAGATCCCAGAAAAAGGAATAGTGACTTTTTCAAGTGAATGGAAACAAAAGGGAAACTGCAAGAGGGACATCTTCAACTTCGTAAATGGTTGGGATGCCAGAGCCCGTTGTCTCCCCCTCCTCCTCTTCCCTCCCTGCCTCCCCAGGCCTCCAGCTCCTCTTGGATGGAAGTGCCTCCCTTGCAGCTGTTAGGAAAGCACAACTTCCCCAGACCCCAGGCTCACAATGAGCTGCTGTGTCGTTGTTTTGAGCTGGGAGTGGACGAGGGGGGTCTCTGCAGCTGCCTACATGTTCTGCCCCCCTTTTCTCTGTACACTGTACACAGCATTGAATTAAAGTGTGGCCAGAGTCATTAGTCTGAGGCTATCCTTGTCACATAGCTGTGGCAGGGTCTCCGGGGAGCTGGGCTGTGGACCCCAGCTGGACTCAATAGGCCCAGTGGTTCCATGCCCCACCTTGCAGAGGCCTTGGGTTCTGCTGGGCTACAGCCAATGCTCTGGGGGAAATTTGAGAGGGCTTTCCCTGCTGCCCTGAGTGGCTCTTCAGGCATAGTGGTGAGCCACTTGGACGTGAAGAGGTTTTCTGGTCTGCTTGTACTCCAAGGCTGTGGCGTTGTGCTCTGGGAAGTGCATCTTGGAATGTGAATTTCTGGTGTAGCTGCTCAGGACAAGAGGTTATTTTCTGGTCCCTTGTCTCTGAGGGCTGAAGTGCAGGCCTACTGAGGTTAGGAAATTCCAGGTGAAGCCAGAGCCAGGCAGAGAACCCTTTTGCTAACACTGCGCTCCCCACCTCCCTGTAAAGGAACCTGTTCCTCACTTTCCACCGTCTTCCACCATCTTCCATGAACTGCCTGTCGTTCCTTCCAGCCAGTGAATGTGTTTATCCAGTCCTTATCAAGTGCCTGCTGGCGAAGCACAGTCTGCTGTGCCTGGTGTCACAGAGGATGTTAGGAAGTGGGGCAATCCTCTGTCTCCTTCAAGAGTTCAGGTCTAAGGCGAAGATGAATCCTCTCAATGTCAGGACAAATGACAGGGCAGTGGGGTAGGATACATGATAACCTGAACCCTGCTCAACCCTCCTCCATTAGACATCTAAAGGGATCAAGAAAGGACATCACTTATCTGTTAGAGAAAGGACGATCTACAACCCCAGGAAACCTCTGCTCCCCAGAAAGGATGAGATGAAAATCAGAGCTGTCAGTGCAGAATGGGGTACTCTCCTGGGCTGAGAGGGCCTGAAGATTGCGGGACTCGGAGGCTTGAATTACAAGGTCACGTGAGGCTGGAACATAGTGGCAGAAGTTTGTTGAGACTGTCTTCACAAACTGTCACACAGAGGCTTAGACAATGGAAAATTACTTTCTAGGCAGGGGACCTCGACCAGTCCTTCGTGTGGGCTGCCCCAGGGAGAGGTATAACCTTGGGAGAAGGGTAACTTTGGAAGAGGCAGCTTCTCTCTGTAGAGGGTATTGGACAGTTGAGGAGAAGGACGGGGCTGTGGGCCGTCAACAGCCCTCACTTCTGATAGTTGGGGGAATGAGTGCCTAGGTCTTGAGGGGGATCCAGGAGGTAGGCCATGGCCTCCACTGTAGGAGTTCGTACTGCCCACTTTGCCTAGGAGCCCTCAAGCTGAGATACAGTGTGGATGTGGTCGAAGGTTGGAAATGCCTCTGGAGTGTCTGTAAGAAGCACGTGCAGAAACTCCCGCTCAGGCCCAGCACTGTCTCACGCATGGCCTAGCATGTCTCCAGCAAAGATGAGCTCCCAATCTAACCCTGGAAAGTTCCTGGGGGAAAGGGTGCAAGAGCCATTCCAGCAGCATGATCAGAAGTCCAATTCCAGACAACAGAATTACCTGACCAATCCACTCTCCCCTCTATTTCTCACTTGCCTTCCTTTCAACCACCATTTTACGTCTTCTAGTTGATTCTTTTATTTACTTGTACAGTTGTTTCTTGAATGACATGGATTTGAACTGCATGCAGATTTTTAAAAGCTAGAATACAGTACTGTAAATGCATTTTTCCTTATTATTGTCTTAACGTTTTTTTTTCCTCTAGCTTATTTTCTAAGATTATAGTATATAATATGTATAACATACAAAATATGTGTTAATCGACTGTTTTTATTAGTGGAAGGCTTCCGGTCAACAGGAGGCTATTAGTAATTACGTTTTGGGGGTATCAAAAGTTAGGAATGGGTTTTGTCTCTGTAGCAGGTCAGCATTCCTACCCACCCCACAAGTTGTTCAAGGGTCAACTGTTTATGTATAAATAACAAGCTTCTGGATTTTCACTTATTTTTATTTTTTAGTTTATTTTTTATTTTTTTATTTTTTTTTGGTTTTTAGCCATTTTTGACTTCCCGCCATGAAAAAAGATAATTTACTCTGCTCCCCTCTTCTTGGTCCCACACAAACACGTTGATTTCCTGAGCTTTTATCAGTACATACTAGTCCTACTTGCATTATTGTGACCATATTAGTCCTGCTTACTGAGACATATGGTGAGGAGTGCTTACTTCTTGCCTGCCCTATTTTTTATTTTCTCTGATTTTAATATCAGTTTTTTTGATCCCTATGTTTGGTTTTCTCTGAATCTGTTTCTTACTGAAGTCTAATTCCGCATTTCTCTTCCAACCTCAACTTCTTCATGGTATTTTCAGATGCGTGGATAACTCTGTCAGTTGCTTCTTGAAGAAGTCTCTTGGGGCGCCTGGGTGGCTCAGTGGGTTAAAGCCTGCCTTTGGCTCAGGTCATGGTCTCAGGGTCCTGGGATCGAGCCCCACATCGGGCTCTCTGCTTGGCGGGGAGCCTGCCTCCCCCTCTCTGCCTGCCTCTCTGTCTACTTGTGATCTCTGTCAAATAAATAAATAAATAAGGTCTTTTGGAGGAAAAAAGAAAAAAAAAAGAAGTCTCTTGAGAGCCAGGCGATGTCCTCAGATTCGTTCCAGTTTCCCTCTCTCCTTGGTGCACAGCTGTGTGCTAGGATTTCTCGCGATCCACCACCTCTTTGGCCATTCCCTTTATTTCTCTCCTCTGTTGAGTTTCCTGTCTCCTGGATACCAAGTTTTTCTCTTCTCTGGTTTGGAGGGAACATACCTTTTCCTAGCTCCCTGGGAAAGGGCACCTGGGAGGTGAAGCTTTCAAGCCTGAAATGTCGTTAATACATTCTGACACTTGATTGATGGCTAAATGGAATCTTCTCAGTAGGAGATAATGTTCCTTAAGAGTTTTAAAAGGTTTTGCCCCATTCTGTTCTTATTCCTGGTGTTAGTATGAAAGTCCTAAACTATCGTAAGTTCCAGTCCTTTGCCTGAGATTCTCTCTGGTGGGGTTAACAACAAGCATCCCCTGCCTTCATTTTCTGTGCGTTTGCTTCACTTTCTGGGAAGTGGACTCAACATTACATTCCTGCCTTTCTGTTAAACTTTCCATTTTTATTGTCAAGTTCTGTTTTAAATTGTCAGCGTGTTCCTTTTAAAAGTCACCCAACTCTTGTTTCATTGATCTTTTTTGGATCTCTTAAAAAAATCTAACCTTTCTGAGAAACTATTAGTGGTAGTTTAAAAGCCTCTTTCTATTTCTTCTGTTGTCTTCCTCCAAGATTCCCTCCTCCCAGTGTGCCGTAGGTTCATCATTCCTGTTAGGGAGGGATCCTGTGAGAAGCAGTCCTTGAGACTCCGCTCAGAGTGAGAGTGGGTATTCAGCAGACGGGAGATCTGAGCATGTGATGGCTTTACTGGAGAGTGATGCGGTTGCACTGTGGTGTCGGATAGTTTCTGCCTTTTTTTCTTTTTTAAAAGACTTTATTTATTTATTTGACAGAGAGAGATCACAAGTAGACAGGCAGGCAGAGAGAGAGAGAGAGAGAGAGAGGGAAGCAGGCTCCCTGCTGAGCAGAGAGCCGAATGTGGGACTCGATCCCAGGACCCTGAGATCATGACCTGAGCTGAAGGCAGCGGCTTAATCCACTGAGCCATCCAGGCGCCCCTAGTTTCTGCTTTAATACTTCTAGATTCATCCTCTTGGGCTCGCCACGTTGGCCAGAGAAGGGCCTTCTGATCTGCCTGGAGTGTGAACGCCAGGCTGTGTGAATTTTGGAAGCTTAGTTGGGCAGGAGGATTGGGATCTTCGTGTTCTACTTGGAATTCTTAACTTGGTCTGCTATTTTCAGTTTGGTTTTCCTCCTACCTTTAGCTGAGCCTGGTGTCCCTCACATAAGAGGCTATCACACCTCCTCTGGAGAAGACACCTCCAGTCTTCTGATAGGAGAGTTGGGGGTAGGGAGAGGGCACAGGCCTTCTGTGCCTATGCCTTTCACTGGGGAGGAAAGCCAGAGCACTGCCTTTCCCACAGGCCTTGAACCCACCACACTGTGCTCAGTCTTCACTGTTACATTGTGCTACCAATTCTCAGTTTTCTGGGTGTCCTGAGGTGTAAATTGGGTTGTCTTTTTGCTTTCACAGAGCTGTCTTAGGAATTTGCTTTCTGGAGTCTGTTAAATCAATTACTACTTGCCCATATGTTTTCTAGCTGCTAAAAATAGTTCTTGTTGCCTCTTCCATCTTCTTTTTCTAATGAGTTTTCTTTAAAAAAAAAAAAAATCCCTCTACTCTTAGTTTAGCGGGTGTTTTAGAGGAAGCAAAAGCAAACGTGAGGAACCATGCTGCCACATTTCTCTGGAAATGTTAAACAGAGCAATTTGTAATGAAAAATATAGTAAGTGAATCAGAAACCAATGAGACATAGTGAACCAAAATACAGTCTGAGGAACTTACCCGGAATATAGCACAAAGTGACACTTCCCTTTCGTATTTTCTATTCAAGAGACATGGAAGATAGGAAAAGTTCCAATAGAAACAAATAAGAATTCCAAAAGCAGAGAAGAGGAAATAGGGGGTAGTGTTTTTACAAGTGTCTGAGCCTGTTGTGGAGTTGACAGGAAGGGTGGAGTACATATTTCTGAAACCATTGAAGGAAAAATAGATTAGTCAACTGACTAATTCCGTACACAGCTGTAGTGAAACAACAACAAAACACAGAAAAACAAAATGTGGAAATAGATCCGAACATTTCAGGAGTTAAAGTATAAATGGATTAAATCCAACAGGTTAAAGCGAGACATAGATTGGATTTGAAAATCTAGCTGTATACTGTTAATAGGAGATAAACCGGAAACCTAAGGTAACAGAATGGCTTAAGTAGAGAGAGAGAAAATGATCTACCTGGCAAATACCAACAAAAGCAAGTTGGTGTAGTTACATTAATCAGGGAAAATAGACTTCAAGAAAAAAAGCATTATTAGGCTTAAAGGGTGTAACTATATAAATAAAAGGGTCAATTCACCCTGGGAGAGAACTGTTATGAGTTTGTATGCACCAGAAAAACACTAATAAAACACCCAACCAAAAATCGGCAGAATTTGGGGTAGATGAACAAATCATCATAATGGTAGGCTTTATTCTACCTCTTTTAATAGCTGATAATTAAAAGGATAAAAACTTAGTGAAGACTCTGAAAATTGAAAATGTAATTCATTGTTTTTCAGACATTTTTGATTGCTATCCCTAGAGAGAAACACGTATGTCGCTTAGTATAAATGAGCTTCTGCGTACATATACTACATATTTTCCTATGTAAGCTTTTGATTATAATATACAATATGATTTTTTGTGCCATTAGGAAATTTTTTAAAAAGTGCTGCCATTGAACTATATATCATGCTATTCACTGAGTGACCTGATGTCGAGGTGTTAAAATTAGGGGAAAAATGTGCCCTATGATTACTTCTCCTTTCATTTAAAAAAGTGCTGGTCACAACCTATCAAACTGATTTTGTGCCCCACTAGTGGGTTTTAACTTTGAGTTTAAAGAGCACTGAAACCCAGTAGGTCATTATAGAAGCATACATTCAGCAAGTATGTTTTTTTTTTTTAATTTTTTATTTTTTATAAACATATATTTTTATCCCCAGGGGTACAGGTCTGTGAATCACCAGGTTTACACACTTCACAGCACTCACCAAAGCACATACCCTCCCCAATGTCCATAACCCCACCCCCCTTCTCCAACCCCCTCCCCCCAGCAATCCTCAGTTTGTTTTGTGAGATTAAGAGTCACTTATGGTTTGTCTCCCTCCCAATCCCATCTTGTTTCATTGATTCTTCTCCTACCCACTTAAGCCCCCATGTTGCATCACCACTTCCTCATATCAGGGAGATCACATGATAGTTGTCTTTCTCCGCTTGATGCTAAGCGTGATACGCTCTAGTTCCATCCATGTTGTCGCAAATGGCAAGATTTCATTTCTTTTGATGGCTGCATAGTATGTTTTAACATCATGGAACTACTTCCACGGTCAGAAAGAAAGGTTCATCAAATGATTGAGATGTATTTTACAGACTGTGTTCTCTATAATGCAATGATCATTTGAAATCAAATATGGCTAAAATAACCCTATACATCATGATATATGTTGGGAAATTGAAGAACATGTTTCTAAGAATTTCAAAGAGAAAAGTTTTATTAAATATTAAAAATCTATTTTGAACTTAAAAGGAAAAATTGCAAATTGGTGAGCAAAATTGCCTAAAACAAGAGGCTAAGAAACAGAAGAACAGTAATCCAAGGTAGGCGAGAGGAAGCAGATAATACATTTAAGAGTACAAACTAAGAGAAAAAGATACAATAGAGTCGACAAAACTAAAAGCTATTCAAGAATAAAAAAATAGGTTGAACTCTGGTAAGACTGATCACAGAAGAAAAGCGACAAATGAAAAGTAATTAGAAAAGAAATGAGAAGTGTAATTGAAAAAAAAATTAGAGAATGAGACTATTGGAGTTTTAGGTCTATAAATTTGAAAGTTTAGGTGAAATGCATAGTTTCATAGAATAATAATGTGCCAAGGTTATCTCAAGGTAAAAATACCCCAAAATGCCTGATTTAAATTTACAAAGTTAAGGTAGGCCAGCGGAGCTCAACCAGGTCTGGTTTTGCTGCCCCTTCCTCTCCCAGGGGACTTCTGTCAATGTGTGGTGACGTTTTTGATTGTCAGACTTGGGGTAGAGATGCTACTGGCATCTGTTTGGCAGAGGCTGGGTTGGCAGAGGCTGGGTTTCCACAGTGCATTGGACCGGCCCCCACAACAGAGTTATCTGGTTCAATGTTGGTAGTACTGAGGTTGAGAACTTGATCTAGGCCAACAGGGTTTTAAAGGTGCTTTTATGAATATTCAAGGATCCGGTAATCCTAACCTCATGTACTGTTCCAAAGCAAAGGAAGGAACATTCCTACATCATTCTGAGACTAGGACTAAGTTGGTACTTAAACCAAAGCTAACAGGGAAGAATTTGTAGATCAGTAGCCTTCATATGGATGCAAAATCTTAAATAGGATATTAGCAAACTGAACCTCTGTGTTTATAGAACAAACAAAACAAATAAATAGACGTCATTAGCACATTGTGTTTATGTTAGGAATGCAAGAATGGTGTAATTACAATATTCTGTCATTCACCATGTTTCTAAGTTAAAAGGAAAAATCATAGCATCTCTTAGGAAACCTACAGAATGCATTTGTTAGAATTCAAGGCAAGATAAAAACGTGAAGCAAACTGAGAAGAGAATTGTTTGAATTTGATAATTTGTAATAATTTGATAACTTGATGTTTTCATCAGGAGATGTTAGGTGGTAAATATTAGCAGCAGTGTCTTAATATCTGTAATTAGGATAAAAATGCCTGCTATTACCACTTATCCTTAACATTATTCATAATGTCTTAGTGGAGTAAGTAAAGAAAAGAAATAAAAAAATATGGAAGGGAGAGGGAAGAAAAGTAACCATTACTCTTTGATATTATAGTCTGCTCTACATAGAAAAGCCACAGGAGTCAATAGACATGCCTATAAGAAATAAGAAATTTCAGCAAGGTTATTGTGAATGGGTAGAAGTTTAATACACACATCAATTGTGTTCTATAACGACAACACAGAAGTAGACCTTTTAATTTTCTTTTTCTTTCCTTTTTTTTTTTAATTTTTAAAAAAGATTTTATTTATTTGACAGAGATCACAAGTAGACAGAGAGGCAGGCAGAGAGAGAGAGAAAGAGAGGAGGAAGCAGGTTCCCTGCTAAGCAGAGAGCCTGATGTGGGGCTCGATTCCAGGACCCCGGGATCATGACCTGAGCCGAAGGCAGAGGCTTTAACCTACTGAGCCACCCAGGTGCCCCAAGACCTTTTAATTTTCGTAAGGATGCTATTTTTTTTTAAAAAAGATTTTATTTATTTGACAGACAGAGATCACAAGTAGGCAGAGAAGCAGGCAGAGAGAGAGGAGGAAGCAGGTTCCCTGCTAAGCAGAGAGCCCGATGCGGAGCTCGATCCCCGACCCCTGAGATCATGACCTGAGCCGAAGGCAGAGGCTTTAACCCACTGAGCCACCCAGGCGCCCCAAGGATACTATTTTGTATAGTAAAAAAACCCCTAAAGGGAATAAATCTAGGTACAATTCCTAAATAAGATGTAAATGCACTTGTCAAAATTTTGAAAACTTGAATAGTTGAGATTGTGATCCACGGAAGCTGGGACTAGGGATGTTGGTTCTGATAGACCAATGAAGTCGTATAGGGAGCCTCACATTATGGAAATTTTGATAGGTGAGAGAGGTAGTACTGCACCTTACACATCAGGCAAGGCAGTGATGCTACTGGAATAACTGACTGTGTAGAAAAGATGAAACTAACTCCCACCATATCCAAATGTAAATTCCAGGTGGACTTAGAAACTAAACCTGGAAAAACAAGAATTTGAAACTCATAGATGAAAATATGAGACTATCCATATGACCTGGATGTAGAGATTTTTAGAATTTATGGCACAGAAAGTGTAAACATCAACACATTTAACTACGACAGTAAAACACATTAGTAAATTTAACATCAGTAAATATGCATCCATGAAATAAACATCATTCAATTGAACTACAAGCATACTAAGACCATTGGACATGAGAAAAAACATTTAAAACTAAAGATAAGCTTTTGACTGGGTGAAGATATTTGCAAAGTATGCAACTTCTGGATATGTTTAAGGAGATCTATGGACTACTCAGAGTGCTTTTGTTTGTAACAGCAAAAACCTAGGAGGGAGGGATGCCTGGGTGGCTCAGTTGGTTAAGCTGCTGCCTTCGGCTCAGGTCATGATCCCAGCGTCCTGGGATCGAGTCCCACATTGGGCTCCTTGCTCCGCAGGGAGCCTGCTTCTCCCTCAGCCTGCCACTCTGTCTGCCTGTGCGCGCTCTCTCTCTCTCTGACAAATAAATAAAAAAAATCTTAAAAAAAAAAAAAAAACTAGGAAGGAGGGGCATTTGGGTGGTTCAGTATGTTCAAGCCTCTGCCTTCAGCTTAGGTCATGATCCCAGCGTTCTGGGATCGAGCCCCGCATTGGGCTCTCTGCTCAGTAGGGAGCCTGCTTCCTCCTCTCTCTGCCTGCTGCTCTACTTGTGATGTCTGTCAAATAAATAAATAAATAAATCTTTAAAAAGGAAAAAAAAAACCCCACAAAACTAGGCGGGATAGAGATGTCCATTAACAGGAGATTTGATAAACTGTAGGGTCTTAGTGTCTTAGTATAGTGGAGCTCTATATAGTTGATCTATATATAAAGTGTTCAGTTCTATCAGATCCTTTTTATAACCAATATTTTATATTCATTTTCTATTTTCAAATGAACTTTTATCAATACATATCCTTTATAAAAATAGTATTATATTCCAAATACAATATAAAGGAGATATCAAAGGAAGGTAATTTTGAAGAAAGTAGTGTATATTTGAATCTACAAATATTTGCTTTGATGATATTAATAGAACTATGTATTTGCTTACACTTGCATATAATGAGAAAGTGAGGATCTTAAGAGAAGAAAAGAGTCCTAGTGTATTGTTGATATTTTCCTTTGTATGACATTTTGAAATATGGGCTAAACAGGTATACTGGTATGCATATATAGAATTAGCATGCATGTGACAGCTGCAAGAACAGATTGCTAAAAGGGTTTTATATTGTATGTTGTGTACCTGGAGTGGAGTTGCCATTGTGGCGTTGGTGAATTGGTTTATAATTCTCTATAAAGGTCTGAATAAAACCAAACACACTCTTCTCTTGATTTACATGGTAGTCACGCTCCTGGACAAAATCAGCGTATCTTAAAACTATGCAAAACTAAACTTTCTTGTATAGGTAAAATAGAGTCAAGTTCTAGGCTCAGATAATTTTTCACCTAGATGAGTATTTTGTGAGTTATCTGAAAGCCCTATGGGACAAGAGAAAATTCTTCAAAGTAGAGGACCCTCTTGAAATTTTGAGGATATTAAGATCCCTGGCTCCCTCTCACCTCCTAAATGCTGTGATCACCCTAGTCCCAAGTTGTAACAATCAGTGACAACCCTGAAGATTTCCACCATGCCTCCTCAGGGTATAGTACTATCTTATTGGGCATTGCTGATCTAGAGAGACCCTCTGACTTGGAGGGATCTGAAAAACAATGTTGAGGAATACAAAAGTTTTAAGACCCTATAAACCTTAATAAACACAACTTGTAGATAGCAAGTAGAGAATAACATCAACCATAGGAATGAGAAGCCAAACTCAGGATGTTGAATGTCTTGAAGTGGGTGAAGACAAGGCATCAATGGAAGATATGCAACAGGCTACAGCTCTAACTGGGATGTTTGCATAAAACAAAAAACAAAAACAGAATTCCAACCAGTTCTGGAGCTAATATATAAAGTGTCAGGATTTATCAAAACTGGGTGTAGAATATAGTGATGTGGTTCTCTAATTATTTTTTAGGTCATTATATGCCTAAAAGCCTTACAGAATAATCTCAAGGGAGACAACAAAGCAAAGAGAATGAGTAGGATAAATGTCAAATGAATGGTTACCATTGTATCTAAACCTTTATGTGATACCTTTTGTTCTCTCCCCAACATTTTTGGCTACTGTCTGTTAATTCTTTGCTATGAAACCTTTTCTTCCCCTTCCCCCCACCCCTTTCCCACAACAGCTAATTTGAAGTAATATCCTTTTACTCACAGTCTGTATCCGTGAGGCAATCAGTGAACATATTCTTCTTTTCATTTACTCTTGCCAATGCTTTCCCTCCTTTAAAACTGTATAGGTCATCTATATCATCAGATCATATAGACCTTCCACAGTCTACTGTTTTCCTTCTAACCATCATTTAGTTCTAGTTCTACAGGTTAATATATATATATTTTTATTAACATATAATGTATTATTTGCCCCGGGGTTACAGGTCTGTGAATCATCAGGCTTACACATTTCACGCCACTAACCATAGCACATATCCTCCCCAATGTCCATAATCTAGCCACCCTATTCCTACCCCCTCTACCCTCCAGCAACCATTAGTTTGTTTCCTGAGATTGAGTTTCTTATGGTTTGTCTCCCTCCTGATCCCATCTTGTTTAATTTTTTTCCCTCCCTACCTCCCTAAACTCTCTGCCCTGCCTCTCAAATTCTTCATATCAGAGAGACCATATGATAATTGTCTTTCTCTAATTGACTTGTTTTGCTTAGCATAATACCCTCTAGTTCCATCCATGTTGTTGCAAATAGCAAGAATTTGGTTTTTTTGATAGCTGCATAGTATTAATGTGTGTGTGTGTGTGTGTGTGTGTACCACGTCTTTATCCATTCATTTGTTGATGGACATCTAGGTTCTTTCCATTGTTTGGCCATTGTGGACATTGCTGCTGTAAACATTGGGGTGCATGTGCCCCTTTGGATCACTACATTTGTATTTTTAGGGTAAATACCCAGTAGAGTAATTGGGTCGTAGGGTAGCTCTATTTTAAACTTTTTGAGGAACCTCCGTACTGTTTTCCAGAGTGCACCAGCTTGCACTCCCACCAACAGTGTAGGAGGGTTCCCCTTTCTCCACATCTTTACCAACATCTGTCATTTCCTGACTTGTTAATTTGAGCCATTTTGACTGGTGTGAGGTGGTATCTCATTGTGGTTTTGATTTGTATTTCCCTGATGCCGAGTGATGTTGAGCACTTTTTCATGTGTCTGTTGGCCATTTGGATATCTTCTTTGCAGAAATGTCTGTTCATGTCCTCTGCCCATTTCTTGATTGGATTATTTGTTCTTTGGGTGTTGAGTTTGAGAAATTCTTTATAGATTTTGGAAGGTTGATATATTTTTAATAGTCACTGCCAGTTCTTACCCTGATGCTTCATTTTAGCTCTTTATCCACTGGATTCCACAGGAAGAGTTCATGGGAGCCTTCTTTCTTTCTTTTTTAAAGATTTTTATTTTTTTATTTGGCAGAGACAGTGAGAGTGGGAACACAAGCAGAGGGAGTAGTAGATGCTGGGGCTCGATCCCAGGTCTCTGGGATCATGACCTGAGCTGAAGGCAGATGCTTAACGACTGAGCCACCCAGGAGCCCCGGGAACCATATTTCTTGAGCTCTTGCATGTTTTGTTTTTTCCTGTAGTCTTTGTACTTAAGGTCATTTTGGCAAGTAACAATCCTGGATTCACATTTTCTCCTCCTATATTACACTATTCCCTTATGGCATAAAGCAGTGCTGTTAATGTTTGGTGGCAGTCTGATTTTTTTTTTTTTTACTCTTAAAAGCGACTTGATCTTTTTCTAGGATGCCCCAAAATGACCTCTTTTCTTCTTCTTTCTTTAATGTTTTACCAATGTCCTGGTGATAGTTATTTTGGGTCAACTTTTCCCAGGTGTAAGGTGTAGTTTCATGTGTTTCTATTTCAGAAAAGTTTTATTGTATGCATTGTAGTTTCAAGTATTTTTTTGATTCTGTTGTCTTGGTTTTATAGCTTAGGAGTTTCTGGTATATGTGTTTTGGACTTTCTTACCTTCCTTCCTTCCCTGTCATCTGTATCTGTTCATTTTCCTCAAATCTCTAATTTCTTTTTGAGTTTAATGATTTTTCTCCTTTCTATCTGTAGTTCTTTAAAAATAGTACTATGTTGGGGCGCCTGGGTGGCTCAGTGGGTTAAAGCCGCTGCCTTCAGCTCGGGTCATGATCCCAGGGTCCTGGGATCGAGCCCCGCATCGGGCTCTATGCTCAGCAGGGAGCCTGCTTCCCTCTCTGTCTCTGCCTGTCTCTCTGCCTACTTGTGATTTTTCTCTGTCAAATAAATAAATGGAAAATCTTAAAAAAAAAATAGTACTATGTTTTTGCTCATCTGTTTTTTCTAGCTTTATGTTCATTACTATAATGCACATTTTCTTTTGGTTTTTAAGCCTGAGTTCTTTTATCTTTTTCCGCCCAAATGTTTTATTTTTCCCATCACACATTTCTGAAATTTAATTTCTGATTTTTATATATATATAAATATGTATAAATAATATATAAATAATACATAAATACATAATACAAAATATATAAAATATATAAATATATAAGCAATATAAATATATAATTGTATATATATTTCTATACATGTATCATTTTCTTTATTTCTTTTTGCTTATTTTGAGAAACTAAGAGTTTGCATCTGTTCTGTAAGCATGTTTTTCTTGGTGTGTACTCACTATATAGAGGGACATTTTTCTGCTTCCCCTTTTTTATTTACTTGTATAATATCTGAGTTTGATCTTCCTCTGTTACTCCTATTTAATGGAAATGAGTCTTCTTGTACTTTTATGAGGAGGGGTAAATCTGGAGAGGTTTTTGATCAGGATGACTTGAGCTCTTTTTTTTTTTCCCCCTCTCTTTTTTTCACAGAGTAATTTAAAAGTATTTTGGTTCTGCCTTCTGTTCTTTGGTTTTGCTCCTTTTCCCCATTTTCCATCATGAGTGTGTTTTCCTTGGCTCCAGTTGTCTCTGGCCCCTGCAAGTTGGATTTTACTCTAGTAATTTCTTCTCGGTGGTGGGAATCTGTCCTAGGAGGGAGCTCTGTCTTGTTAGTTCAAAGCACACAGACCACTTCAGCCCCATCAGACAGTGCTGCTGTTCCTGTGTATTTGACTACACAGGATTGGAACTTGTAAAACTTTCTCTCATTTTGGACTGCTTTTCTCAGATTGACCTATTCATTCCAGTAATTATCTATTGGTTTGGGGGTTCTTTTCTTCCCTTTGCCTCTTTCTGAACATTGCCAATAGTGTACAGATTGATGCTTAGTGACAATGCTTTCCACCTAAGTTTTCTTTTTTTTTTTAAAGATTTTATGTATTTATTTGACAGAGAGAAATCACAAGTAGATGGAGAGGCAGGCAGAGAGAGAGAGGGAAACAGGCTCCCCGCTGAGCAGAGAGCCCGATGCGGGACTCGATCCCAGGACCCTGAGATCATGACCTGAGTCGAAGGCAGAGGCTTAACCCACTGAGCCCCCCAGGCGCCCCCACCTAAGTTTTCTTGATTGAGTTTGTTTTTCTATCCTAGTTTCTCTGATATTTTAATGGAGGGTATTCAAGGAGATTAAAAAAACCATTTCACCACATTTCTCTCTTTCCAGGAAACCTTGGATTGTGTCTTTCTTACCTTGGTGCCTTTTCCATAATGCCTTTATTTATCCAGGTAGGTTGCAGGCATTGCTGTTAATAGCAATGAGAAACACTGTAGCATTTTTAGATGAAAAGTGCACTTGTTTTTTTTGGTGAAGTATGTTTTCAAAATGGAGACTTTTTGCTATTTTTTGAAAAAGAGTCTGTGCTTATGTAGTCACTTTGTGATGGTTTGGATCTGATCTGAGGTTATTCTTTAGTGTGAATGAAGAGATACGGTATCAGAACTGAATAGATACTTAGGGAGCAATTGATGTGCCAGTCTCCCGGAAGCAGAAGCTTAAACTTTACATGAGTGCATTCTTAGGAAATAATTTTTAAATGACAAGGGGTGGCTATTTTTTTTTGTCTGAGCAAGGACAGATGTGATTTCTTTCTGGTAAAATAAGTTCTTAGTTATAAGTAAATTTCATGGGCACCTGGGTGGCTCAGTTGGTTAGGGAACCACCTTTGGCTCAGGTCACGGTCCCGGAGTCCCAGGATCGAGTCCCGCATCAGGCTCCCAGCTCCCAGTCTACTTCTCCCTCTGACCTTCTCGCCTCTCATGCTATCTCTCACTGTCTCTCAAATAAATAAATAAAAATCTTAAAAAAAAAATAAGTAAATTTCATTACCTTTAAGTGGTATAGTCACCATGCTAATGACATTTGTCCTCCGGTTGTCCAGTATTATCACTGCCATAGGGCAGTAGGAAAGTTGCTGCTTTCCAGATACTAGCACGTCTAAACTGCCATCACTGAGATTCTTAACTCTGTGTAGGTAAATTCTAAGGGTCCTCCTGCCTTGTTTGACTACAGCTAGCATTGGAAATTCTTAAAATTTCATGAGACCTAGTTGATGTTATCCAATCCTAAGTTAGAGTATTTTTTAATGGTCACCTGAAATTTGCCTTTTCTAACCACTTCTTCTTAATAATGATTTTTTTTTTAACCTAACACTTATCAAGTACATACATGCCAGACACTGTGCTGACACTTAATTCTCACAACAGTGCCCTGAGATAGTGTTGTCATCCCCACTTTGTAAATGGAGACTTTTTTTTTTTTTTTTTCTGTTTAAAGAGAGAGTATGCATGAGCTGGGGCAGGGTGAGGGGTAGGAGCAGAGAGAGGGGGAGAGTATCTTAAGCAGAAGCCATGCTGAGCATGGAACCCTATGTGGGGCTCAACCTCATGACCCTGAGATCATGACTTGAGCTGAAACCAAGAGCTGGGTGCTCAACTGACTGAGCCACCCAAGGGCCCCTGTAGATGGAGATTTCAAAGCTCAACAAAGTAATGGACCTTTCTGGAGGTCCCATAGCTAATAAGAGATAGGGACTGGATCCACATGTTGCTCGGCTTGATAGTCTGTGCTCTGACCCATCGGGTGGATCTCCCTTTTCCATGAGGCAGAGCTTAACCTGCCCTCTTGTCACCTTTTCTAAAGCCTGGGCGTCTCGGACTCTTCAGTTCTTCCTGTGTGAGATGGTTTTTGGAACTTAAACTCTTAGCCAACCTTGTCTGGATCTAGAGGTGTCATGTTTAAAGTGATGCTCAGAGGTGAATACTGTCCAATGTTAAGTCCTCAACAGGGAATGTTTATCAACTGTTAGCTCCAAAGGTGCAGAAGTCACACTAAGTCACACAAATGCAGGTAAAGTTAACATTAGTTTCAGAAGCTTCATGCTGGAGGCTCTCATTCAATTTTTGGTCAACTATAATGTTGGAGTTAAAAAATTATTTAAATTTGTTTTATTTCTTACATTTGGCTCTTCAGGCAGGGCTCATACCAATATCAGCTCAACCTTGAGCTGATGCTCAAGGTTTTCAGATGATTACAGAACAGAAGCTGGTTCTAGTGTCAGTGATGAGTGAGGTCAAGCCAGGGCAGGGGATGGCTTCACTTGCTTGACCTGAGGTTAGGTCCTGGTGGTACTTGGAGAAGAAACAGTCGGGAACCTGGTGTTGGAGACTGAGACAGGTAGGACAGAGAGACAGACTTTGGGGTTATTGTGCTTTAGGGAAGTGGAGTGGGTAAGACAGTTTAGGATCTTGTCACGAGAGGAGTTACTAGGGGCTGAATTGTGCCACCTACAATGCAGATGTTGAAGCCCTAATCCCCAGTGTGACGGTACTTGGGAATGGGGCCTTTGGGAGGTGATTTGGTTCCCATGACTTCATGAGGGTAGGGCCCTCACAATGGGATCAGTGTCCTTTAAAAAAGAGGAAGAAGCACCAGAGAGCTAGTTCTCCCCCCCTCCCCACCTCCACCTGCATATACTAAGGAAAACCCACGTGAAGACTCAGGAAGTTGACAGTCTGAAACTTAGAAGAGAGGGCCTTCTCTAGAACCCAACCATGTTGGCACCTTGATCTTGGACTTGTAGTCACCAGACTTTCAGAAATAAATTCTTGTTGTTTAAGAAGTCCCTGGCCTGTGGTGTTTTTTATGGCAGCCTGAGCTGACCAAGACAGGAGAGGATAGGGAAGATGACAGAATTTGGAGAATGACTCTTTTTGGGAAGACAATAAAGAATGAGCAGAAGACTCAGAGGCCAGAAGAGATGGAGTGGAATGTATTAGCTTCTTATGGCTGTGGGATAGGAGTTTATTCTGTCTCAGTTCTGGAGACCAGTAGTCCAGAATTGGTATCAGTGGACTGAAGTCTGTGACCAGCAGGGTAGTTCTCCCCTACAGGCTCTGGGAAAGAATCTGTTCTTTGCTCTTCTGGTTTTTGGCAGCTGCTGGTATTCCTTGGCTTGTGGTGGCATCTCTCTGGTCTTTAGGCATTTTCAGATCTCTCTGCTCCATCTTCATACCACCTTCTCCTCTGTCTGATCTCCTTCTGCCTCCCTTTTGTTTTATTTTTTATTTTATTTTTAAAAAAAATCTTTAAAAAGATTTATGTATTTGAGAAAGAGCATGAGCGAACAAACAGAGGGAGAGAGAGAATCTCAAGCAGACTCTGCACTGAGTGTGGAGCCTGATGCGGGGCTTGATCTCACAACCCTGAGATCATGACCTGAGCTGGAACCAAGAGTCAGATGCTCAAGCAAATGAGCCACCCAGATGCCCCTCTCCTTGCTTTTATAAGGATGCTTCTGATGGCATGTAGGGCTCACCTGGATAATCCAGGTCATCTGAGGGTATTTACTTAATCACCACCCCCCAACTTTTTTTCCCCATTTAAGGTAACATTTGAAGGCAACAGACAACTGGTTGTGGATATCATTTGGGGACCATTTTCAGCCTACCACAGGGAAAAAGAACTTTATAAGGACATAGATGCTGAAAAAAACACTTAAAGATGATGCGTCCATGGGTGCCTGGGTGGCTCAATTGGTTAAGCTACAGTCTTCTGCTCAGGTCATGATCCCGGGGTCCTGGATCGAGCCCTGCATCGGGCTCCCTGTTCAGCAGAGAGCCTGCTTCTCCCTCCCTCTTTGCCTGCTACTCCCCCTTTTGTGCTCTCTCTCTCCCTCTTTCTCTCTGTTGAATAAGTAAAATCTTTAAGGGGGGAAAAAAAAAAGATGTGTCCAGCAATGTGATAGGCTGTGTGGGGTCAAGCTCAAGGAGACTGTCCATTGGATTTGGTGTCTGGGAAATCACTAGTGACCTTGCAGACAACACGGTGTCAGAGTGGTAAGCCAGGAAGGCAGGCTGCCAAGAGATGAAAGTGGGCCCTGGAGAAGGGGAGGACTGTCCACAGTGTTACCTGTTGGAGAAACTTGAGGGTGCCTCAAGGTTGTGTTAAAAAGGGTGTGTGTGTGCGTGTGTGTGTGTTGTTTATGTGGGAGTTTGCTCCAAACTCCCACATAAACAACACACACACACGCACACACACACGCACACACACACGAATCCCATCCATTTTCTCTTCTGAAGTTGAGAGCCAGTTGAGAGAAGTTTAGAGAAAAGCCAAACAGATGGAGAGCAGAATAGCAATTGTATTGTTGATAAGCCCAGATTGGAGAATGGGGCTTTTAGTGTAGCCACGGAGACTTCTTTACATTGGTGCCTAACCAAGACAGACTTAGCGACTTGGTTGCTGCCTGTTCCAGGGAGGCGGAATGCCCAGCTAGCTCCTCCTAGGAACAGAGGTGCTGACTCAGAGGCTTCTCTGCAGGGAGGCTGGCTTCAGAGGGCTGAGGAGGGGACTCTGCTTTTCTTGTTCTTGAAACTCACCAGGAGTTTCATTTGCTCCCCTCTTCTCCTGAAAGTCTCACCATGCTATCTGGGTCCTCATAGTCCTTTGTATGGACCATCACCCTCATGTCCCATTGTGTCCCTTTGGTTATCAGGGTGTCTCCCCTCCAGGGACCTCCACCTTCATCACACCGTAAGTCCCTCAAGAGCAGTGACCTGTTTTCTTCTCTTCTCTGTTGCCAGCACCCAGGATACTGTCTGCCTGGAGGAGATGGGTAGGCAGTCAGTGTTTGTTGAATAAATAATTGAGTAAGGTGTCTCTCAGGGGCGTTATTAGGGCTCCACCTTTATTTTAGTAGTGTATATGGGTTTCATTGGTATTTGCATTTTGCTAGTATTGGTCTTTGCACTGGTAGGAACAGCCTCAATGTTGAATTATGTTGAATGTTGAATCAATGTCTGATTAGGGAGCCTGGAGAATAGCAGTGTAAAGAGAACCAAGGTCATGAAGTGGTTCATCGTACTGAGCTGAGGTCATAGGGAAGGGTTGTGTTTTCTTTTTTCTTTTTACTTATTTTTAATTTTTTAAAAGATTTTATTTATTTATTTGACAGACAGAGATCACAAGTAGGCAGAGAGGCAGGCACAGAGAGAGAGAGAGAGAGAGAGAGAGAGGAGGAAGCAGGCTCCCTGCTAAGCAGAGAGCATGATGCGGGGCTCGATCCCAGGACCCTGGGATCATGACCTGAGCTGAAGGCAGAGGCTTTAACCCACTGAACCACCCAGGCACCCCAGGGTTGTGTTTTCTGATAGCCTGTTCAAGACTCTGAAGAATTCAGGGGTTTTTCCTGTGGTGAATTAAATCCACCCTTCAGCTCTACTAGTGATTCTTCTTTTTTATGAATTGCTGGTTTAACTAAAGTTTGCAAAATCAAAGGAAATTCATTTGAAGTAAAAGCTGAAGGGCAAGGTTAACCCTACTCTTGGGCTCTGCATGTAGCTCTTCGGAAAAACTTTTGATGGGGGCTGATACTTGTGCACTGGCTTGAAATAAAGGCCGCGTGTAGTAACTTTATGGTGTGTTTGGTTGTTGAAATTTAGGAAACCAGAATATTTGGTCAGAAAAGCCCAAGCTAGTCGTTTTTTAAACTGCGTCATTCCTCTGTACCATGGAAAGAGGAATGGCGAACATTCTCATGTCTCTTTCTCCAGCCCTGGAGCAGGGCTCCCCCCAGATCCTCTGGGTCCGTGATCCCCCGAGTGGTGGCAGGTCTCTTGGCAGGGGCAGCTTGGAGGGGATGTTCCAACACCAATCATTTTGGAATGTGGGTTTAATCAACTGTGTGTCTAGAGCAGTACTGTCTAATAGAAACAAAATAGAATCAAGCCACAAATGGGAACCACATATGCAATTAAAATTTGTCCAGGTATTAACATTACACAAAGTAAAAAGAAACAGGTGAAATTCATTTTATGGATATTTTTAGAATTTCCCCCAATATATCCAAAGTATAATATCAGACTTTAGTAACAAAATTTAAGAGTTATTGAGATATTTTATATTTTTTTCATGCTGAATCTTTGAATTCCACTCAGTGTTTTACACTTAGTCATATTTCATGTATTCAGTAGTGACACGTGGCTCATTGTTACCATGTTGGACTGCATGGTACATAGTGTATTTGTGTATCTCGGAGGAAGATACCCCATTGTTCAGTATTATGAGATATGTGAGTAGGATTAAACTTCGATGAAAACTGAAGGTCATTTTCCCCATTGCTGCTAAATGTTTGTTGTTTTCCTGGAAATGCATAAGGAAAAATGCATATGCATGCATCTGTTGGAGAAACAGTAGTGGGTGATGGGAGGTCTAAAATTATTTCCTACCTAAATTCCAAGTGAAATGTTATTAATTATATCTGTTTAAGCATATTTTGAGGAGTAACATATAAAGACAGGCTGGAATGGGACGCCTGGGTGGTTCAGTCAGCTAAGCATCCAACTTTTGACTTTGACTCAGGTCATGATCTCAGGGTCGTGAGATTGAACCCCGTGTTGGGCTCTGATCAGGCAGAATATAGGAATTCATATAAAGAGGAAATTTAGAGGGGTTAGGGATTTTTTTTTTTAACTTCTCCTTTGTCCTTGGTTGATTGCTGACTTTTCACGCTGGGTTCTGTATACTCACTGACTACGTTTTTGTTTTGTTCTGTTTGCTTTCTGCCAGCCTCTGAACTCATTTCCCCTGTTTGAGGACACTCACCATTTGTGTCTTGGTGAGAGGGGAGGTTGGGTTCTGGGAGGCTGGAGGAAACTTACTTTCCCAAGATGCTTGCAGCCAGAGCCAAGACAGGAAGTGAAGTTAAACCACTTGGAAATTCCCTCTGGGGGTTTTGAGTCTGGTGGGAGTGTGTTTTAGTAGTCCCTCCAGCACTGGAGATGACCTCAGCTCCAGTCAGGAGTCAGGTGCTTGGTGCTGAGCAACCACGGGACCTGAGTGATTTGCAACCTGAGTGATTTGGCCATGCTGTCAGCGATGTTCTCAACACCTGACCTCCCTCGGTTTCTCCCAGCTGCCAGAGCTTGTTTTGTGAGTCTTCCACTCAGTTCTCCCAACTCTGAACTCCTTCCAGGGCAGGTCCCTTCTCTGTTAATCGGAATTAAGACGGTGCTATTGGCAGTCTAGAAATAAGCTTGTTGAGTTTGGGAGTTTTTTGGCTCGCTCCTTATCATCCCATGGTATTTGGCACATAGTTTGGTGTTAGATTATTGGGTTGGTAAAGCAGGTTCTGCTTTTTACCAATGGTCCATTTTTTGATGAGAATAACATGGAATACATAAATGTTGATCATAGTATGTGTGATTCGTAGAAGATTGACCTCCCCTTGGAGTAGCTTTGCTTAACTGTCAGCTGGATCATGCATTTCACAGGTAGATGACATTTAAGAATGAGTGTTGCCGCCTCTGCTGGATGCCCTTGATCACAGCCACCCCAGGTCACTTGTAGAGAGGTCTCTGGTTGTCCCTGTTTGCATAACATTGCTGAATTTCCATCCAGAGAAAGAAATCATGTATTTGAAGATAATGTTTATTTATCAAAACGATGCATGCTCATGATTTAAGTCAAAGAGTGCTGAAGTTGCTAACAAACTCTTCCCTTTGTGTCCCTTTCCCTCTTGTTATTTCACACAGCCACTTCAGACTCCAGAGACCACCACTTCTCCGTGGTTCCTCTGTGCTTCTGTGTAAACCCTGTGTTTCTGAAGGTCATCACTTTCTGGCATTTCTTTGAATTTATTTTCGTAGGTAGAGATTTTAACTCTCTTCCCTGTTGGGAGATAATTCTTCCTGGGTCTCCCATGTTTCTGCATATCTTGCAAGCAGAGGTACTAACTCCCTTTGTTTCAGAGTCTCTTCCCAAAGATATTTTTTATAGTGAGCAGCCTTGGAAGGTGGATACTTTGGAAAGTAGATACAGTTTCTCCTTCAGAGCAGAGGGCAGGTTGGCTTGCTGCCTTGCAACGCAGAAATGATGTCTGGCTCTGGAGCAGAGTGGGCCTGCTTGCCCATGAGGAAAGGCTCAGCTTCTCTCCACTTGGGGTTCCTTTCCTGGAACACACAAGGAGCCCGCTGGTGTGCAGGTACCACCAGGACCTCAGTGCATGGCCAGGGGGAATGGGGACCTGGGGAATCAAGGCAAATGTGTGAATTCCCTGTGGCTACTCTGCTGTGAGTGATAAATTATCCTTTTCTCCTGCCCTAAATCTTATGCCTTCTGCCCCAAATCTCATGCCTTCTGCATCCATGACACTGTGGGTTAACTTGTTAGTTTGCAAGTCAGGTGAAATCTCAGGCCCTTCCCATTTTTCACTTTCACATCCCTGATTGTCCTAGGGTTACGTTTTTTGGCTAGCTCTGTATCAGGTATGTTTATACTTTTGGCTATGGACAGATTGTCCCTGGGAGAGCTGAGTGGCATGCTATGGTTCTGTCTCCTTTTCTCTAGATCTTTTGGTGCTCCTCAAGTCCTTAATTGCCTCTTAAAAATATCCAGCTGATGACTTCCACTTCCCATCAAGTCTTCCCTTGCTTTCTAACCACTTGGTAATATGTAAAGAAGCGACTCAGGGCTACCGAGTCAGATGATCAGTTCTTCCTTTGTGCTGGAGACCAACCTCTGGGAGCAGCAACTGTCCTGTTCCAGTAGGTATTGACTGAGTCTGCCCTGTACAGATGCTTTTGCTGAACCAGATGGCAGGCTCCCAACCCCCATGCACAACCTCTTCTCTGTTTTTCCATCCTCTTTAGAGACTGGAGAAGGTACATCTTCTCTCCCCCTTAGCTTTCCCTGCCATTGGGGGTGGCTGTGCAACACTTCTGGCACATGAAACAGGGGCAGAGGTTTGTCAGACTGGTGCTGGGTTCAGGGAAAGTTTGTGCTTTTCTGAGAATGAAGGAAAAAAAAAAAAAAGGAAGGACACAGATGGTATTCCTTTTCTACTGGCTTGAATGTGGGCACGATACCTGGCAGCCATTTCTGTGATCAGGAGTGACGGGTACACAGCACGGTAGAGTCATGTGCTCAAGACTAAAGTTAGTCTTGCTCTAGACTTTTTCTTTTTGTGCCGTGAGTCAGTATGTGTCCTTTTTGCTTCAGCCAGTTTGGTGTGGATTTTCCATCTCTTGTACTGAAAATGTCCGAATGCATGTCACCACTATCTGCCGTCCTTGAATAGGTAATGAAGAGCCGTGATCGCGTTCAAGACTCTCTCAGGTGGTGGTTTCAGAAACCGAGTGTAATGGTTATGTGATTGATTTGTAGACAGGAAATCCTGTCCTTGTTTTGACTGTATTGCTTTCTACATAATCCTTTCATAATAGTTTTATAGTGATCGCATGAAATACTGATGGAGACTGGAGGCCTGTAGCGGCCGTGGTGGGGAGAGCCCCTGATCTCATTAAGCTCCTGTTGGACCTTCTAATGTCTTTTCTGGGAAACTCCTTACTTTATAACTCATATAGGTATGTTATCATGTTATAACATGATATCAAATGCTGCCTTATTATTCATAAATCATTCATTTCTTTTTTTAAGATTTTATTTATTTATCTTATTTGACAGAGATCACAAGTAGGCAGAGAGTCAGGCGGGGGTGGGGGGAGCAGGCTCCCCGCTGAGCAGAGAGCCTGATGTGGGGCTCAATCCCAGGATCCTGAGATTATGACCTGAGCCGAAGGCAGAGTCTTAACCCACTGAACCACCCAGACGCCCCATAAATCATTCATTTCTATAATTTGATGTTATTAGCATTCTGAATTAGTCTTTTTAGCACAGAGCAAATTGTTTCCCTCCAAATTGCTCACAATAAAAACTTAGTTACTGGGGCGCCTGAGTGGCTCAGTGGGTTGAAGCCTCTGCCTTCGGCTCAGGTCATGATCCCAGGGTCCTGGGATCTAGCCCCACATTGGGCTTTCTGCTCAGCAGGGAGCCTGCTTCCCTTCCTCTCTCTCTGCCTATGTGTAATCTCTGTCTGTCAAATAAATAAAAAATTTAAAAAACAAAACAGTTACTGATTAGGTTGCTGATCTGTTGTTTTCTACCTTCTACACAAAAATTCTCATGTTACTCAGGATGTAACACATCCTTTGATGTCTTGTGTAGAGGGAGAAAGTCCTGAGTACTGGGGTGATGGCGGAATTTTAGGGCAGTTAAATGGGAATTTTGGAAACCATTACTTTTGAGTATCAGGCATCTCTAAGATGTGATGACTGATTGCAGGAGCTGGTTTAGCCAGGATCTTTAAACCGAATACCGTTTTTGACTCCTGGCTGGACATACCTTCAGCCAACTCAGCATGGAAGGGAAGGTGTGGAGATGCAGGTCTGGTTTTATTTTAGTTATAACACCAGGGTGGTGAGGACATGAAGGCTGACAGGCTGGAGGGTGTGGAAGTTGTCGGAGTACCTTGTTTTGTGTGGACTTCTTGGGATCTGATTGATTCTGTTCTTATGGTGTCTCTCTTTTGTAGGGTTCCATCTGTTCTTGTGCCCTTTCACTTGGTACCCCGGAGTCCAGCTGATGGATCTGCCCTAAGGGTGCACCATTCTCGTTGGGCTTCCTCAGGAGAAACCCTCTCCCTTGTCCCTGGCCTTGGGAGACTTTTCCTAGAGTCTCGTGTCCCTGTCTCGTGGCCCCTTTCTCATGCTCATAGTCAGAATTACTTCTGTTTCCCCAAACTCATGCTCTGAGAGCACTGCTCTGTAGGGTTTTAGTGGGTGCTTATTTTAGTTTGCCTCGTGGGTGGTAGGTGAGAAGCCCCTCATGAGAGAAGCCCCTTAATGGTAGGGTCTGTGTTGACCACTTATTTCAATGACTAGTTGATAGAAGTTACTCAGTTAACATTTGCTAAGAGTGTGAATGAGTGGGTGTGGTGCATAGCTTAAGGCGAAGACCAAGCACCACTTGTTCTCTATGTGGCCTTGGACAACTTTGGAACCTTCCAGTAGGTCTTGCTTTGCTCCTCTGTAAACGGAGAATAATAGTACTTACCCCAGGCTTGTGGCGAGCACTGGGGCCAACGTATGCCAGTGCTTAGGTGGTCATAGCACAAATACGTGGCAGCAATTGTTATCAGTCATTGATCATAAGTGGCCGGTTTTGCTGCTTTGAATTTACGGGGAGGTAAAATGTACCCTTTAGAGACCAGTAGAAACTGAGGGCATAGTGTTAAAAAAACGGTTTGTCCTGTGTTTTCTGTTGTGAGATGCTTAGTGTTGACACATCAAGTTTAGGGAGTTGCTGAAGCAAGTCACTCTAGTGCCCTCATTGTCCTTTACCTGTCTCTGGCCATATCTGTTTTCACAGCAAAATCCGATAAACTCCCCCTGCCCTCCCCAACCCCGCATGTCTACCAAACACCTGCCTTGAAGCAGGGGCTGTGTTGGGGGCTCAGGAATCATGAAGACTTGCAGCTTGCCATTCAGCTTGCCTAGAAGGGCTTACCGCAGATTTAATGAGCAGAGCTGCAGAACCTTTTAACACTCGGAAATATAGTTTGCTGTAGCAAGTGGTTCAAACTTTGTAATCACCGTGTTTACTCTGTCAGAAAAGTTGATCTCATTGTTGATAGCTTAACAGATGCCCTTGGTTTTAAATGAAGTAGTTGTGGGCCAGACAGGGGGTGGGGGGAGTGCATAGAAAGAGTACAAAACCGGAAATCAGGAGGCTCGAGGCCCCAGCCCTGGGACTCTGGAAAACGCTGTAGCTCCTGGAGCTTTGGCTTCCATATTCTTTTGTAAGGTTTGAGGGTGAAGGACCCTCTCAGGTATCCTCCAGCAGTGGTTCTGAGAATTAGGGCCCATTTCTCATGGATTTTCTTTCCATAGGCCTCTTAAAAAGGGATGGTTTCCATTTGCCTTGGTTTCTTGTGGATGATGAGGAGGCACAAAATGCTCATGAGACATGGTTTTGACCCTCCTGAGTAAGCCAGGCATGATACGGTGCATGCCCTTGGCCTCCACAGATGTAAAGAGAAGTTTCCATCTTTTGCGAAGTGATAAAGGAAAGGGAATAAAAATTTTCATGAAAGTCCCCTCTCCCCAACCTTTCTCAGCTTCTGTTGTGCAGGAGAAGTAAGCCTGAGTGCCCTAGAGTGTTGTATGCAAGGAATTCCCTTCTGTCCCCTGTGTCTAGAACTGTAGTAGCCACACACTGTGAATGAGAGAACCGAGAAAATGGACACCAATCATTTTCCATGGTCTGTGGCTCACATAAGTCTCCTAGTTGCGAAGGCTTACAAGGCTAAGCGGTATCCTTTGACTTAATTGCATGCATTCTGCATTTTTTTTTCCTCAGACATCTCTTAAATAGGTACTTGACGGAGTAAAGTTGTTTACCATGTATAATGTATGTCCCCTTTCTCAAATCATTAGTTTTTAAAAGTTCCAATTATATCTGAGTTCCAAGTTTACACTTAAGAAAATATGCCTACTCTGAGAGTGCTTTTGGACATAGGAAAACTCAGTTGGTCACATTAAGACCATCCCGCAGGCCCTGATGGAAGCCTCTGTGGGCCAGACACCAGGGTTGTTGTCGTGGGCCAGGCAGGAAGGGATGATGTATAAACCGAGGGTACTGTGTGCTGTCTGGTGCTCTGCTGGGGGGAGGCAGGATGCCTGAGCCCAGCCGAGGAAGCTGAACAGTGGGCTTTCCAGATGGGCTTTTCTGTTCGTGTGTGTGTGTGTGTGTGTGTGTGTGTGTGTGTGTGCTTAGACAGGCTGAGTTCCTCAGAAGCCTCCTGCTTTTGGGGAATGGCAGGAGGTTGGAATAGTTTGGCAAGGGCACAAGGTGGAGTATATGCCGGAGAAGCTCTGAGAAGCTCGGGGGTGGAGCCCGGGGAAAGGTACTCGGGGCCTCCCGCCTGGCGTGGAGCTGAGACTCTGTCTGGCTTGGAGCAGGGGCGGCAAAGGAGGGGAGTGGAGAGCATGGCATGACCCCATGTGCAGTGTGCGAGTCAGAGATGGCCGCTGCCAGTGTGTTGAGGAGTAGGGCGTTCTGTTGGCAGGCTGCTGCAAAAGGACGGACTCTACTGTGAGTCCTCTGGGGACAAGAGGAGGATTGAAGAAATTCCGGTTGCTGTCAAGGTGCCCTTAAACCGCTCCAGAGTCTCAGGCAGGTGACTGAAGTGGTGATTGAGCTGAGAGAAGGTGCGCTTTTAACTGTTCTCTTGCCATCCCAGATGATCAAAGACGCCTTGGAATGTTTTTCATTCCAGTTGCCCACAGTGGTTGTAGCGGTAATAAAGATAAAGGGACTCTTCATTGAGCACCTACTGTGTGCTGGGTGATCGTCTGAGCCCTCCTTATGTTTCTCTGTGATTCTCACAACAACTGTAAAGAAATGCAAGCATGGAGAAGTTAACAGCACTGTGGCTCACATGTGGTGGCTTGGGTTCAAACTCCAGCTCTCTGGCTCCAGGACGGTGGTCATCCATGCACCAGGGGGAAGCCCGGCCTTCCTGAAGAAGCCTTTTCTGCGTCTCTGAGCTGGGACAGCAGAGCAAGGGAGGCCCTCCTCACCCTTGCAAATGTAGGGGGAGGAGGTAACTGCCCAGCATACAGCTCTGCGGTCACAGAGCGGATAGGAAGCTGCGACTGTGATCTGATTCCTAACCAGCATTTGGGAATACAGTGCTAGAAGGGAATGATCAGTTTTGGTAATTTAGTTGATGAGAAAGTGAAAGATTGGTGGGAGGTGGACGTTCGGCTAAATTTGACCAGTGGCTTTTAAAGGCTAGTTGGGTTTCTTCTTGGTGTATGAAATCCTCCTTTGGTATAGTCTTTTTATTTAATCCTTTTATGTATCTCTTGAGGATAAACATCTCTTTAAGATGAGGACTCAGTGAAAAAAAACAACAGGAGTGAATTATTTAGAAAATGATTAAAAATTCTTTTAAGGCCTTTCTTTTTTTTTTTTTTTTAAATAATTTAAAAAAATATTTTATTTAAGACAGAGAGATAGAGAGGGCATGAGCAGGGAGGGCAGAGGGAGAGGGAGAAACAGGCTTCCTTCTGAGCTGGGAGCCTGATGTGGGGCTCGATCCCAGGACGCTGGGATCATGGCCTGAGCCGAAGGCAGCCTCTTCTTCTTCTTCTTCCTTCCTTCCTTCCTTCCTTCCTTCCTCTTCTTTCTTCCTCTTCCTCTCCTCCCTTCTTCTTTCTTCCTCCTTCTTCTTCGTAGGCTCCATGTCTAGTGGGCAGCACAACACAGGACCCAAATTCATGACTCTGAGATCAAGACCTGAGCTGAGATCAAAAGTCGAATGTTTAAAACCCTGAGCCACCCAGGCACCCCTTTAAGTCCTCATTTTAAATATTCCAATCCAAAAAGTTCCATAGAAAAACTGATTTCCTCATGAAACTCTTGATGAGGTTAAGAGACTTCTTATCAGCTTAGAAATGTTCCCCAGCAATGTCCCTTTTCTAACCATTGTGCCCTAGGGCACAGAGCCATATAACCTGAGGGATTTCCTGCAGTCACTTTGTGGTTTGTTCTTTGTTATTGTTTTGTATTTTTGTAGGAACTGGTGATAAAGGAGCAAGTCAGAATAGGCTCTTTCTGGCAGGTATAGGGAGGAGTTGTTAGAGGAGCAGAAAGCAGATGTGGTTAAAGAAGGACTGGAAGGGGGTGCCTGGGTGGGTCAGTGAATTAAGCCTCTGCCTTCAGCTCAGGTCATGATCTCAAGGTCCTGGGATCGAGCCCCACACCCCACACAGGAGTCTCTGCACAGCAGGGAGCCTGCTTCCTTCTCTCTCTGCCTGCCTCTCTGCCTACTTGTGATCTCTCTCTCTCTGTTGAATAAATAAATAAAATCTTAAAAAAAAAAAAAAAAGAAGGACCGGAGGGACAAGGGCGGTGAGTGTGGTATGGGCGAACCCCTTGCTGCTGCATCAGTCAGTTGTGAGGGGACGGGGGGGGGGGCGGGGTTGGGGGCCAGCATCCCAGAGTTAGGAAGCCTGTTCCTAGCTGGGGCACCCCTTACTGGGTTTGCAACCTCGTGCTGTGCAGTGCGTCTTTTGGAGTCCCTTTGGTCATTTGTAGAATGGGGATAGTGATACAATAGGTTCTTTCCAAGATCAGTGTGTGAATCCAATCAAATGCTTTTGAAAGCCCTGCTAAGTTCTGTAATCAGTTTGTATGTCTTCCCCCTGTGCTCTTCTTCCAACCCAGAGCACTTCTGTGGCTCACTCTCCTATGGGGATGAGGTTGTTCTTCCCAAATGTGAACCCTCACAGGGCCGGGCAGGCGTGACACTGAGTGAAGTGGGTGGCGTGGCTGGTAGCACATGCTGGCCACTGAGTGATGAAAACCTCTGCTAATGTTACCATATGTGACCTAAAATGAGTGAATTTGCCTTAAAGCTGATGGAACAAATGAATGCGGGTAGGCATGCGTGTACAGTCATTCACACAGTATATAGGAGTCAGGAGGCTGGTGGTCAGCGGGTACCTACCAGAATGGCTGCTTGTTAAAATAGCTGAGTGGCTTGGTAATTAGTCAAGGGCCCAAGCCCCCTGCCCCCACCCTTACATCCACCCCCCACTCCTTATATCCTCTAGTTGTACTCACTAGCCAGCAGCCGAAAGGGCTAATGCCTGGTGTGGGCCTCTGGGACTTCCCCAACCAGGGGGCAGATGCTGTCCCTTATGGCTGACAGGGGCCCGAGCTCTCCCAGCTGTTAAATATGCTGATCGTGACCTCTGTGTACAAATCCATTATTTTCGTGTACGTAGATGGATCTTGGACAGATTTTTTACTCGGTGAAAGACAGCAGCAGTGCTGGGGAAGCAACAGCTCACCAATACAGTATCCACATTAAAATGTGGCAGATCTACCTGAAGTTAGAGCAGAACAAAACAGCTCAATAAAAAATCATTTTGAAGCAATTAAAACCCAATAACTTGAAAGGATTAATTTATTCAGCAGACAGTTATTGATCAGCTGTTTTGTGCTTGGAAAAATAATAACTTACCCAAAACCGTTACCATGGGGATTGCCTGATGTGATCATGCCAGGAGCCGTGGTTGCTCTCGGTACCTGCAGCCCAGCACACCGGCCATGAAGCTAGCCTGACAGGTTCCTGGATGGGAAAGAGCTTCCCCGCATGATACGGCTTGTGCGTAGCAAAGGCTGGGTTTGAACCCAGGCCTGAAGGTTCCAGAACTGCTGCTCTCATCTCCTTGATACCCTTTTAGCCTCTCTCCTGCTAGGTGACATGTAGGAAAGTCTGATGAGATAGAGAGGCTCCCAGCCTTCCCATGGGATCTCATGCTAGTGAGAATGGGGATGTAGAAGTGAATAGTCCCCACATGTCACCTTACATACAAAAAGGCAAAACCTTTCCCTCCTCCCTTTGTTTTTTCTTTCCGGAACCATTTGTAGCCCATAAATCTGAGAAGGTGGTCAGAACAACACGTTCATGTGCTGATAGGGGGTGGGCATGTCTTTTGCACTGTTTTGACCTTGAGCCTCAACTGACCTGTCCCTGAATTCTAGAGCATTGAGAGTCCTCCCTGCCCAGCTGTAGCCACTTGGATGTGAAACGTCAGAGCTCCTCAGAACCTCTACCAGCTCTCTTTACCTGTGGGCGTTGGTTAGCGGACCCGGGGATGTCACAGACGTGTTAAAAGTGATTTTAAATAGCTCAATGCAGTTGTACAAAATGTGTGTTCTGGACCTGAAACAGTAGAATCTGTTAGTTAGGATTGGTCTGCTTCCCTGGGACAGAGAGAAACCCCGACAGAGAGGATGTGTACTGCAGGTCGAGCTGGGGCAGCAGGCCCTCCCTCCTTTGCTGCATCTGGTTGCAGGTGAGATTCCCAGAAGGTGGAGGAACTTTTCACAGCCAGACCGCTCTCCTTGCTTGTCAGTGTATACACGGCCAAGAGTGACCATGTTCATTCAGGCCCATGTGTCCAGGGATCTTGAAAAAACAGCTGTCTGTGGCATTATGAGTAGGTAAACTTAGAAAGATAAAATTAATTCGTGAAATCTTATTGCAAAATAATATAAAGGTAGCACATCAAAATCTTCATTGCAAAATTATAACTTACTGCAAAATAATTTATAATTTATTGCTAAATATTTATTGCAAAATAATAGTTATAAAATGAACATATCATCATTTTGGAAAAACCTGGAAAATAATCTTCCATTCTCTTATATCCCTGGGATAGTCATTTTAATATTTTTGGTTCATCCCTACAACTTTCTTAATCCATTTTAAGAAACCTAGATGTGGTCGTGTTATAAATACAGTTTTATATTCTAGTTTTAGGTGGCTTTTCATAAAAAGACTTTTCAGAAATTGAAACTATCTTTCTTCCCCCCAAATGTAATGTTTGTCCTTTGCCTACAGAAGTAATACATGGGAAAGTTAAAAAAAAAAAAAAAAAAGTACTGAAAGCGGGTGGTTTGTTTCAAAAGGCACCTTTATCTTCTGTCTCCCCAGGCCTTTTCCTGCAGATTTGGCAGCAAGCTTTTTTGCCTGTAGTGTTTCTTTTACAAGGAGGGGCATTTTGTTCTGAGGAGGGGCGGGGCAAGATCAGCCCCTATCACTTGGGAGGCACCTTTAAAAATAGCTCTACGTGGCTGTCCAGCCAGGTCACACCCTGCCCCTGCAGCCTGTGTCCGGAAGTGAGGCTCCTGGAACATCTTCAAAGCCATCATTCTCTCTGCAAGGTCAAAGTCACAGTGTTTGTGGGAGGCAGATGGAAGAGCAAGGTCATCAGAAGCTGGCCTGCTTTGATTTTGGAGCATCACCAATTACCCTAATAGATTATGGACCTTTTAAGGGTACTTGACATCTCTTTCTCCTAGGCACCTATGTCTGCTTAAAATACCTCCTTCCCAGAATGGAAAAGGACCAATTGCTCACCGACACATGAATGTGTCACAGTCTCTTGGATTTTTTCTTACCCTATTTATGATGTTTTATCAGTTGGTCCTATAAGGTAACAATTAAGATTGTGACTTTTTTTTCCTTACCACTGCCTTATACAGCACTAATTTATTATGGTTTGTTCATCTCAAATATATATATGATATTATACAATCCCATGTATTTGAAATATCCAGAATAGGCAAACATATGGAGTCAGAAGGTAGAATTAATGGCTGACTTTGGCTGGGGGTGTTGGCAGAAACATTGACTCTCAAAGGTAAAGAGTTTCTTTTGGGGGTGACGGAAATGTCCTCAAATTAAACATCGTACACTTTTGAATATACTAAAAGCTACTGTACACTTTAACTCTGTGAATTATGCTGTGTAAATTATATCTCAAACTGAAAAAAATATGAATTATGTATGTCCTCTGCAGTGCTAAACAATGCAGTTAATACAAAACCTTTTGTCCCTTAAAGAGAAAATTCCTCCTACATAAGGATGAGTGGAGATTTAGGCATCTGGATGTGAGAGGTTTATTTTTTTTCATCTTTTCCAAGCATGGGGAGAGAGCTCCTCAGTGGCGTTTGCGGGCTCATGAAAGCCAATTGTTCAGTTTTCAGGATTTTTATAACTGGTGTTGTCAGGTTGTTAGCTTGAAATCTGCAGTGGTGGGTGTGTTTACACCATGGAAATTGGTACGAGCTGCAAGTCAGGTCCTTTTATGTTCCCTGAGAGCCATTTAAACATTTTCCATATTCCCACAGACTGCTCAATTGTACCCTGCCCCAAAGAAGGTCAGCTTTCCTCCTGGCTGTTGGATTAAGAGCTGGATTGGAGAGAGTTGTCTTGATAGAGGGCAGGGGGTCAGGAGGATTGAGTCTGGGGAACACTGCAGGCTCTCACATTCCTTCTCTGAAAAAGCATCTGACTCATTTGGGGGCGAACCTGAGGGGTTTTCTCTGTTTGGGGAGCCGTTCTCTGTGGACTGTCTGTTGTTCAGCAGTCATTGTCTTGGCATGGTCTTTTTGCTTTCCAAAAAGAAGACGGTGGGATTCCCAGATCCTGAGAGCAGATTTGTAAATCAGTGTCGTTCTCTCCTTTAGAGGCTGCCTTACCTATTGTGAGCTCCTGGTGAAATTTGCAACTGTAACTTGTGAAGCTAAGGCACAGAATCCACTTTCCTTCTTATTCATCTTCTTTAATTAATTCAATCTGATTTAGGCTTAGATACCTAAAAGTCATTTTTTTTTTTTCCAGACAGGAAATATCTGAATTATTCATATCCTTCCCATTATGAACTGTGCATATCGGTCCCTTGAGAAACCAGTGTGATATATCTTAGCGCTGTTCCCATGTGTTTGTCAACAGCTCTCAGTGAGGTTCGTAATTAGACAGCCAGCCACACTGGAAACCGTGCAAATAATAGAAGGTTTGGGAAAACTTCAGGTGATATAAGTGGCTAAAATTTAAACCCAGTTAGAATTCTCTTCATGCCTACATGGTTCAGATTTCTCTCAATAGCCATTATTATTATTTTTTTCTTAAGAAGAGTAGCAGGATGACGTGTTCCATAAATTTTACTAATACTGACCTTTTTCTTTGTGCAATGATCAAAATGAAATTTTGACAGGAAATTTTTCTGAGAATGAGTCTTGGGGAATGAGAATGGGGATGTATTAATATGTTTCTTCTTGATAGTACAAAATATAAAATACAGTTAGCACATGGAAGAATGTAAAAGTTGTTGCTTACTCCTGTCCTCAGAGATGAGGAAGAGATTCTTTTGAAAGAATTGGGATGATCCTTCCCTGTGATGTAACGTATTGAGTGAAAAAGGCAGATTAGAGAACGTTGTACACAGTAGGCTGTGATTGATGTGCAGAAAGTATACCTCCAAATAGGGAAGAATTTCTACCCTTGACAAAAGGGTAAGCGCAGGCACATGTGCTCCCACATGCACACATGCGTATTAATGAGCAAAGGAGAAACAGCCACCATTCCTTCCGGATAGATGTGAGGCGCTTCGTTGTACATCTGGACCGTAATACATGTAACCAGACCCCTACGGATGGATGCTGAGAATACAACAGTCTTAGAATTCTAAAGTGATGTAACGAGAATACACAGCCACGTAAGTTTATATGCTACTTTGTATTGGTTTCCTATTGCTACTGTAACAAATGACCACAAATGCAGTGGCTTAGGAATATGAAGTTATGGTTGTACATTTATGGAGGTCAGAGGTCCAAAATCGGTCTTAGTGGGCTAAAATCAAGCTGTGGGCAGGACTGTTGCTCCTGGTGACCCCTGGGGAGAACATTTTCTTGCCTTTTGCAGTTTCTAACAGCTGCCTGTATTTCTTGGCCTGGGGCTTCCCACCAAGCCTGCAGTCCCATCACTGTGATCTGCCTGCTTTGTCACATCCCTTTCTGTGACTCTCCTACTCCCTGTTTCCCTTGTCAGGACTCTGGTGATGAGCGTGGGCCCAACTCTGTTACCCAGGATAATCTCCCCATTTGAAGATACTTAATTGAGCCGCATTGACTAGATCCCCTCTGCCTATAAGACAATATCTTCACAGGTTCTAAGGGTTAGGGTGTGGCCATCTTTCGGGGGCATGAGTCTTTGGGCCACACAATTGAAAACAAACTGCTTTATTTTCTTTCACCCATTTCCGTGTTGGAGCTCTGGGTCCTGGGGATACAAAAATGAATAGTGTAGTTTTATTATTTTTATTTTTTTATTTTGCGTTTCAGTGGGTTTCAGAGTTTTGAAAGGAAAAGGGGCCTCATGAAAGAATGTGGGGTATTGGAGGGTCATTTGACTACAAGGCAAAAAAAAGAGGTAGAAAGGAAGGTGGTGGGTAATTGGAGGCAGACCAGCATGTGCTTGTGTGGGCTTGTGGGGGCAATTTCCTATGGAAGGGGTCCATGAGTTTCATCAGATTTGCAGTGGTAGGGGTGGAGGGGGCGCCTGGGTAGCTCAGATAGTTAAGCATCTGCTTTCGGCTCAGGTCATGATCCCAGGGTCCTCGGATCAAGCCTTGGATCAAGCCTCACATCGGGCTCCCTGCTCAGTGGGGAGTATTCTCCTTCTCCTTCTGCCTCTCCCCCTACTTGTGCTCTCTGTCTCTATCTCTGTATCTCTGTGAAATGAATAAATTAAAAAAAAATCTGTAAAAAGAAGTTTTGCAGTAGGGTTTTATGGACCCCAAATTCAATGCCACAGTTGTGGAGAATGTGACCTCAAAGAACTTTATGTAGAGGAATGATGGGATTCAGTTTGCACCTTGGAAAACCAGCCCTGGGTGGAGTTTGGGATCCACAGGAAGAGGCAGAGACACCCTTAGGAGATTCTTCCAGTAGAGCTGGGGTTGGACAGGTGATGAAACAGTGGTCTATGGGAGATGAGGGAGGTTGGACTGACAGGACTTGAATGACATTGACTGAGGAGGCTGGAGTACAATTTGCCAGAGTTCTGGATGAATGAAGGTCTTAGGGAATAAAGGATGACGATCAGGTGTAGAGGTAGGTCATTGTGAGTGGGAGGGAGATGTGTATTTTGCACATGAAGGGAAGTAGTGTACATTATTTAGGCATAGAGATGTTTAGAATATAGAGATATAGATATTCCTGAGGTATATTTCTGTATTTTATATTCTTCCTACCTGATACCTACCACTCTGTCCCTTGACAGTAGCACTAAACCTTGAAAATGAGCAGGACGTAGGTTAGGAGCTTTTTGGAGATAGTAGCAATGGTTAATATGGCTAATGTGAGTTTTTGCACTTTTGTAATTGACTAGGTCGTTTTCACAAACCAAATCTCATTTTATCCTTAAACCAGTCATGTGAGGGGTGGTGCTGGGTGAACTGTAACTGACATGTGAAGATCATGATAATAAAATAATTTTGTTTGTAGATAATATATATTGAGCATTTACCATGCCAAATCAGGTTCTGAGCACTTTATTAACTTAAAATTCATCCTCATGATAGCCCTATAAGATCGTTTATTACCTCATTGTGCAGATGAGGCAGGCAGGGTCCAGAGACGTTGAGTAACTTGCCCTAAGTCACACAGCTAGTGCGGGATGGAACCAGGCTTTGAACTCAGACAGTCGGTGTGACTGCTAAAGCCTCTGCGAGGCCCATCAGTGATGGGCTTCAGCCTGTATTCATGATGATCAGCCCACTTCCTGTGCCCCTTCCACTCTGCCGTGCTGTTTCTCCAAGAAGGTATGAGTTAAGTGGGCTCTGTGGGGGAGGGTAGCAATAAGCTTTCTGTCTGAGAGCCAGTGCTGGGAAGAAAAGAACTCCAGGAGAGGTGGGAGGGCAGCCTCAACAAGCAGCAGAGAGCAGTGTCATCCCTGGGGTCTGCAGAATGAGGGAGGGCTTCTCAGTCTCCATCTGTGGGCAGACAAGTAGATTTGGGGCTTTAGCCCAGAGAAGTCAGTGTTCTGTGTACAGGCTGGAGAGAGATCTCAGACACAAGGGAGGGAGTACAGGTCCTTGGACATCTGTGACTGGATCCAAAATAGTTTTTGGAAGAAGGAGTAGTGATAGATCCTAGGACCAGGAGTTGGGGAGGAGTGGCTGATGGAGCTACTTGGGCTGGCCTCAGAGGGTGTCTGTGCTCTTGGGAATCAACTTCGTTGTACCTCTGGCTCTGCTGTGTTTAGTGAAGCTTCTGAAAAGCAGGTCGGACTTGCGGCCTTTGGGAACCTGGGTGCTGTGGGTCTGATGCCAGTCTTTTCATGATTTGCTATTAGTCTTTGTTGTGGGCCCACAAACTGCTGGTGAGGAAAGACAGGGACACCATCCCAGTCAAAGCACTGCACGCACAGCCTGACGGGAAGACAGAAATCCTCCCCAGGGGGAAGCCTTTGCCAACAGTGTAATGTGCAGGGGGCAGGCAGGCCTTTCACAGGACGAGGCCCTGAGCTCCTGGATTGGTGTCCCAATACGCCTTCTATTAGTAGGAAGGAACCAGTGCTGGAAAGAAAAGACATGAACTAGAATCTCACAGACAGATATTTTGTTTATGCAAGCACTTAGGTGGTATTGGTTTCAAAGTCCTTTAAAATCGGGGACTTTAATGTCAAGTAATTGACTCTTTATGGAAAGGTTTCCAGTTACAAATAGGGAGCAGGTGATCTCAGATTCCAGCCAAACTCTGTTAAAAGGGCTTTGGTTTTTCTGAAATGGAAGCTCCCCACTCCCATGACATGCTCCTTTCTCCTCTTCCCAGCTCATTTTAATAATAAGCCTTTCTTTCCCTTACATGTCATTTGTGGCTGTAGCCCACAGTCATTGGATTCCAGTAACTGTAGCCAATTCAGTGAATGTCACCAATCCTGTTCTGTTGTTCTTTATTAATAAGTGAGCCTTGGTTTTTAGAGGCCTGCTCCACTGGTATAGTGTCACGGGGGAAATGTGGGGAAGAGTGGTATTGGGCAAGAATATCCAAGAGGGAGTGGGGAGGTCCAAATTTTGCCTGACTCTGTTTCATCCCCTCCCTAATGCCCCCCTCCCCCACCCTCCAGGTCTACCTTTGGGAAGCACAGGAAGGTCACACACTTCTAGCCATGGGAATTGCCTAACTCATATTTGAGATGCTTCAAGGTCTCTCAAGTAACCTTGAAAGAGGTATTGTGAAATTCTCAACATGTTGAAGTAAAGATTTAAACTCTTCTATGTGAAAACAAAAGTGCCATTTATTCTACTAGGAGATGGAGTTGTGAAATTAAACACTGACAGGATGTTCTAAACCTACCACAGAGGTGGGAAATTGCTATCTTGGGAAATAGGGCCATGTCTTCTAAAGAGCCTGTGTTCCAGTCACTGCGGCTGCATGAAATCCTAGTGTCTTAAAAACAATTACCTCCTCATCTCAAGGTTCCTGTGGTCATGAGTTGGGGGAGCAGCTCAGTTGGGTTGTTCTAGTCACTTGGTGACGTTGCAGTCAGAGAATGGCTAGCACTCAGATCTTCCTAAAGCCTTCCTTACTCCCATAGCGAAGTCCTGGCCAGGGAACCCTTGAACAGCAAGGGGCTGAACAGTTGGGGCTCCTTGGACATCTCTTTCCATGCCTGCATCGCCTGTGCATATCTTCTCTCTAGCATGATGGCTTCTGGGTCACCAGACTTCTCTGTTGGCTCAAGGCTCTGGAGCCATGTGTCCCAGGAGAGAACCAGGTGGAAGCTGATTTGCTTTGTATGACCCTGCTTTGCTTCAGAAGTTGACCATGCATCACTTTTGCATGTTGCAAGTTAGAAAGATCTGCCTTGCTTCAAGGGACAGAATACAGACCTACCTCTCAATGACGAGTGTTACTGTTACATTGTGAGATGCACATGGGATGGGATGGGAAAGAGACTGGTGTAACCATCTTTGGAAAATCCCATTTGCCACACCCTTGGACAGGGAATTTCACTGGAAGCTGACTTACTAAAGCTGATGAGCTTTGGGACAGTAGCATTAGGATATCTTCTTTAGTCTCTTTCTTTCCTTTGGAGGTGATCAGAAGTGAGAGCAAAAAAAAAAGACCTGGAGAGGGACAGAGCTTCTGCTTCTTGACTCTTCTTTTCTATGTGATGGGAGGACAGAAGTGGACCTTGAAAGCCTCCACTGGCCATTGAGCAAGGAAGGGAAGACTTTGCAAAGGGAAGAAGCCACTCAGGAACACAAAAGAGGTTAGTCTTAGCTCTGGGGAGGGACTTCTTGGGTCCTTACAGTGCCAGTGTATCCTGGAAGTGATCAAAAGACATTTCATTTACTGCCCCCATCCTCTTCTTCAGAAGTGAGGGGCAGTAGCCTGAGGCTCTGACCTCACAGGATCCTGCTGTGGTTAGCAAGTGGCCACAGGGGCCCTGGCCTCTTGTTTGATTCCCTCCTTGGTCATGGTGTCTTTCATGTAGCACACTGGAGGCTGCGAGCTAGTGTGTTTCTTGGTGTAAGAGTTTCTTTAGGAAATGTTGTGGTTTAGTAACTGAAGTGGAGCTGTGACTGATTACAGGTGGTTGAGTCGGCCCTCCCAGTGTGAAACAGACGTGGACTCATCCTGCATATTGCAGGAAAATGATGGATACACTTAACCCCCCTTGTAGATTATTTGTGGTTGGCGTCTTAGGGGATCAGTCATTTCTTGAAAATAAATGAACTGTGTACTTACATGTACAAGCCCACATGATGGTGTGAAGAGGAGAAAGGGCTCCAGAAGGCCAATTTTTTCTTTTCTTTTCTTTCCTTTTTTTCTTGTTTTTTACAACTTTTGTGTTCTTTAAACCTAGTGAAAGAGAAATCAGAAATGGACTCTGTGTCCCCCTCTCCCCAAATAGGTGAGGACCTGCTATCTGGATTTTGGAGACTTGAATTTAGGGACTGAGTATTGGGAAGAATGTTCATGCCAGTGAGCAAGAGATAGGACTCGGTAGGCCCCATCCCCACATTCCCTTTCCCTCTGAGTGACCTGGGTGAGAGGCCGATGTGTCCAGTAATGAAGGTGGACGGCAGCCCTGGGCTTGTTCCAGGAGAGTGTTGTGGGCTGACCAGGAATGGATGGTACTGTGGCTTGCCTTGTAGTTTTGATGGGCTATTCTTTTGGGCTCAGGGTTTTCATTTTTTGTCCTTCCTAGTTTTGTTTCTCCTTCCAGTTGCGACTTTTGGGCCATTTCTTTCTTTGGTTGTGGAATTTTGGTTCCTCCTTCTCTTGGAGTCTCTCAACCTCATCAGTTTTACAGATAGAGCCATTGACCATTGAGGCCCGGCATTCCTGGATCCGCAACCTAAGCAGTGGGCCCAGAGCTTTGTCCATTAGAATGGTCCACATTGTTCCAGCTGCATGGTCCACAACTTTGTTAGAAAAGAACAGTGTAAATATCACTGGCTGTGTTTGGGTGATGGTAGATTTAGACCAGGGGATGGGCTTTTCTTCCCATCTCAGGGGATGTAATGATTAACCGTACACAGTATGACTCATTGAACAAACAATACTCTAATATGCTAGCGGAACAGGTGTTCCTTCCTTTCCAAGTAGTCACTTTGGGAAATTTCACATAATGTTATTTTTGCTTAAAATATATTCTAAGTTTTTGCAGATACCTTAAGGAGCTGTTACATATTTGAATTAGTTGGAGAACACGTTCAGTTGCTATAAGAGACGCCAGATAGGTGTGGCTTAAACATGCAGCCTGGACATAAGCAGTCCAAGGTTGCTGTGATTCCCCGCTGGTATCAAAGACACCGTTTCCTTTCTTCTTGCTCTGTTAACACTAGGATGTTAATCAGGTCTGTGCGGTTAGAAGAGGTTTCACATTTCACACTTCATGGCCACCATGTCCACATGGAAACCAGTATGAAGGGAAACAGGAGCAGAAAGCAAATCTTTTCTCTATAGCAGAAACACCTGGAAGATAGTGTTCACACTCATATCTCATTGGCCAGAACGTCCTCACCTTGCCCTCTCTAGCTGCAGGGAAGGCTGGAAATAAAGTCTGTCTTCTGGATACCATGCACCCAGCTAAAAATTGGTGTTCTGTTACTGTAGAAGAAGGTGGCAGGAAATAACAGAGGACAACACCAGCCTCTGCCACAATATTATGTTTTTATTATCCTCAGAAGGAGCATGTCGTTGGGTGTGGGTTTGGATTTGGGGTATCATTCAGGTCTTTGAGCCAAGTCTGGTGAGTAAGGATGTTCAAGCACTGGTCATACTCCTGCTAGGATAAATAAGGGGCAATCGTGAGTGATAAATGGATTTTTCTTTTTCTTTTTCTTTTTTTTTTTAAAGATTTTATTTATTTATTTGACAGAGAGATATCACAAGCAGATGGAGAGACAGGCAGAGAGAGAGAGAGAGAGAGAGAGGGAAGCAGGCTCCCCGCTGAGCAGAGAGCCTGATACGGGACTCAATCCCAGGACCCTGAGATGATGACCTGAGCCGAAGGCAGCGGCCCAACCCACTGAGCCGCCCAGGCGCCCCGATAAATGGATTTTTCTAATGTGACTCTGAAAAGCACAACATCACAGAGGGGCTTCAGTAACGCTCAGAGGAGTGGAAGCTGTGACAGAAAGAAGATGGCCTCCCAAAATGGCGTCTCTGATGGGGAATGCTCAGAGATGCAAGTTCTGGTAACTGTACATTTACTAGATACTTACTGAATGGTAGACCTCCTTTGTTATATGGGTTATCTCGTTTAATTCACATAAAATGCTTGTATGGGAGGCAGGCACTATTTTGATCTTCTTTTTGTAGATTAGAAACTGGCATAAATTGCCCAATGTCATAAAAGGAGCAAGTGGGGGAATAGGATCTTAAAGAGTTCCTGTTCTTGGCCCTAAGTGAAACTCTCCCCTGTGGACAGAGAAATTCCCCACTTGTGTTCTCCCACTTGTTCCCTTGGCCTGGCTTATGCCTCCCCTCGCCTCCCCACCTTGGGCAGGAATACAGAGGGCTCCTCCTTGTAGATGTGCAGCCCGTCAGAGCTGGCCTAAAGGTGGAGAAGGTGGTGGTCGGGGAAGGGCTTCCAGAGCAGAAGAAAAGGCACACGTGGAGGCAGAAACAAGAGTGGATTTGGAAGAAGTAGTTGAATAAGTCTGTGTTCATGTGAGAAAGCAGTGAGAACTTAGGCTGGAGAGACCAGGTGCCCCATGAAGGAGCTGGATGGTCAGGGTAGAGGATACGAGTTTTCTCTTTAAAAAAAAAAAAGTACTTTTTTTCCCTGATATTTCTGATAACTTAGAGATGATCTGTCAGAGTTCAGAGGAAGCTACTTACTCATTTTTCTCAATAAATGCATCTTCTCCAAGAGAAGGCTTCTGCTGAAAAGAGGAGGGCATATGTGTTCAGCTACTTCAGTAAAAATAAGGTTTGGTGAGTGCTTTTTATCAATGAGGCAACCCTTCAACACATCACTTCGTTGCATGCTGCTGATGGTGCTGTGTGGCTGATGGCATTCTCCCCAAGTTACAGATGCAGAAACTGGGACGCACAGAGTTGAGGGCATGCACCCGGCCACAGGGCTAGTGAGCGACAGTTGCTTTTGGAAGTCGGCTCTGTGATGATGTTGCTGTGCGCCTTCCTGCTGCTGTGGTGTGGACTTGCCGTGTAGTATGTCATTTGGAATTGTTATAAGGTCTTCCAGGGCACTGTGTCCATGGACTCTAGTCTGCAAGGTGGCATGAGGTGTGGTCAGGGGTGAGTGGAGTGCAGGGTTCTCAAAGTATGAACCCCGGCTGGCAAAATCAGCATCACTGGCTGAATTGGTTTCCTGTGACTGTTGTAATCACTCTCAAAACTTAGCAGATGAAATTGTAGTCTCATACACTTCTGGAGGCCAGTGGTCTGAGCTGGTTGTTAGCATGCTAAAATCGAGGTATCGGCAAGGCTGGTTGCATCTGGGGGCTCTGGTAGAGAGTCTGCTTCTGCCTCTCCTGGCTTCTAGTGTCCGAATTCCTTGGCTCGTGGCCACCTGACTGCAGACTCTGCTCCTCATTGTCACACAGCCTTCTGAACTCCTCTTCTCATTAGGGCTCTTGAGATTCCATTTATGACTAACCAGATAATCCAGAAAAATCGCCCCATCTCAAGGTCCTTAACTGAATCACATCCACACAGTCCCCTTGCCATGTAAGGTAACACAGAAGGGTTCCAGGGATGAAGAACTAGGTATCTTTCGGGGGCTGTTATACAGCTTGCCGTACCTGGGAACTTGTTAGAAATGTAAACTCTTAGACCCACCCGAGACCCGTTGAATCAAGAACTCTGTGTGGGGCCAACAATGTGTGTTTTAACGAGCCCTGTCCCATAGATGACACTGGGGTTGCTGTGTTGGCATTGAGCCCACGCAGCTCAGCTTGTAACTGGAAACTATCCAGAGTCAGGGGCTCAGAAAGGGTGGTTAAAGCTGTGGGCATCATGTGTTGTTCCTGATTAATTTCTCCACAAGGATATAAAGTATGCGCTCACCATGATGAGAGCCTGTCTTTGTGGCTCATGAGGAAAGCTAGTCTGAAAACTCAAGACCTGGTATTATGGAGGCGGAAGGGCACCTGGGTCCAGAGGAAAATGCCACAGTGCAGATGGGAGATGCGAAGAGCCACGGGACAGAAATGGGAGAAATGACGTGGTTTGCTTTGTCAGAGGAGACCATGCCAGCAGGGTCACTGAAGGTCAGCAGGTTGGGAGTGCACCTGTTGGAATGGCCTTGAGGAGTTGCAGAGGCAGGATTTCCTCCCTGGTGGCTTCCAGAGCATTTGGGAAAGGAGCAGGTGCGGCAGAAGGAGCAGGAATCAAACACTGAGAGGCCCTGGTGTGCCACCGACTAGCTGGGCAGCCCAGGTGTGTTGCTTAATGTCACAACATCTCCCCCTCCTCCACCTGTGGGATGGAGGGGAGTCCTGCCTTGCAGGGTGGAAGGAGGGTGTGGGAAGCTGTGTGTGGAGCACTGTGTCTGTGCCCAGCAGAAGGAAGGTCAACACATTTCTCCTGGTGATGCTTCAAATGGACATTGTAGCAGGCACAGCTGGCAGAAAGGGACCTGTGGTACATGTGTTTAGAGCACTTGACCATCACTTCGAAGATGTCACTCTCCACATTCATCCCTGAGCATAGTGGTACTGGTCTGAATAGTCAAAGCCAGGGTCTCCCACAGGGGTTTTATTATCTTTGAATTTTTAGGAAGTAGCAGGGAGATAATGAGGAATTTTGATTTTGTTGAGCTTCTGGAACCTCTGCTGAATTCTGTCCTGCATGTTTGCCTCACCAGCCAGTCCTAGAACCTTGGGGACCAACCAGCAGGCTTTGGAATATTAGGATGAACACATTTCTAAGTAACAGAAACCAGCCTGAGCTGTATTAAGCCAAATCAGGGCTTAATCATGAAGCTTATTCCTATAGGAAGAGGAGCTGGAAGCTCAGAACCAGGAGCCTAAACCCTTTTAGGCCCTAGAGAGCTGCGAGGGCTCCAGCCATCATCTTCCACATCTCCCTTGCTTTGTTTCATTCTTCTTGCTCTGTACGGGGCTTCATTCCCTCTCCAGACCACAGGGTAGAGTATGGCTGCCTCTGAGACAGGGTTGGTCACGCAAGGAGATATAGTCCTGCAGGTCCAGTTTGGGGTTTCCAGTCCAGAGAGTCTGATGGGCCTGCAAGAGGTGGCTGGCTTGAGCCACGCTGTCAGCAGTGCCTGGGAGGACACGGCCACCACCAGGCACCCACTGGAGTGGGCTTGGCGCATGCTAGCTCCTCAGCTGGGGAGACAGCCCCAGGTCCGCCAGGTCTGGCACAGAGAATCTGTAATTTGGTTATTGTGTATAAAGTATTACTGAAGTTCTCAGAAAGCCCCTTGCTCTCCCTCACTTCTTAGAAGCTCGTGATCTCTTAAGTCTTGGTGCATTTCAGGTTAGCAAGGCCAAGAGATTAGAACAAATAAATGGTGCCCTTTCTCCCTTCTTTTCTTCTTTGCTTAGAGATAAATATAAAGGGGAGAATAATGATTCACCTCTAAAATCCCAGAATGAATCACTATTAACATTTCAGTCATATTTGTAGCTGGTCCTTTTTTCTGTATGCATACCCAAATTGAAATTACATGAAAAAATGATCTCATGAACAGAACATTACAGGTAAAGCTGCTTTTTAAAAAATTATGTTAGTCACTGTATAGTAAGTACCTCAGTAGTTTTTGATGTAATGGTCCATGATTCATTGTTTGCATATAACACCCAGTGCTCATATAATAATACATGCCCTCCTTAATACCCACCACCAGGCTCACCCATCCCCTCACCCCCTTCCCCTCTAAAACCCTCAGTTTGTTTTCCGGAGTCCATAGTCTCTCGTGGTTCATCTCCCCCTCTGATTCCACCCCACTTCATTTTTCCCTTCTCCTAATGTCCTCCATGCTTTTGATTAACATCTTGCTTCTGGCCTTGTTTCTTCCATATCTAAAAATACCCACTTTTATGAGTTTGGCATTTGTCTTTCTTGTACTTCTATTATACTTTTCCTTTACATCTTTGTGTACGAAGAGGTCACATTCTAGGCAGTTCAAATATGCTTCGTAAAGAAGGAGGAACTATATAATATGATACACTTGGTTGAAGAGTGAAAAGTGAATGAATACTAAGAAACCCATGAATAGTTTTTTGAAATACTTGAACATTTTATTACCAACTCTGAGATCCATTAAAAAAAAAAAAACACCCTTTTAAAAATTCATATAATTCTTTAAAAAATATGCAGGGCTAGAGCCTTAGGAGATCCCAAATGACTGAATGTTTTTTCAAGAGTGTATGAGTGTGTGAGCTGTCACTCATTTGCTTAATGACTGAATGAAAAAAGTTAAATTTATCCTGTAAAATTTAAACGGGTTATGTATTATAAATGGCTCCCTGAGGTCATCATAAGCCTCTTGAAACTTAACAAATCTTGCTCTGTCCCCCTGAAAAATTAAGGAGCCATAAAGTTGAACCCTCTTTGGATTTAGTTGCGTGAACTTCCCCTAGACCTGCTGTGAAGGAATACTTGGGAATGTCGCTGGGTGCCCGGGTGAAGCCATTGTTCCAGAACAGGAATTAGGTGGCAGCTTTCATTCACCTGCCTTCTGAAGTACATTCTGTAAATAAACACGTGGTGAAAACAATACATTTGTATATGAAAGTCTTTTTACCAAGTTCTCTATTTCTGAACCGTCAGGAACAATACCATTTTCTATCTCCTTTTTAAGTGAGTGGACAGTTGTTTTAGAGATCTTCAGCAGTACCCCTCAGGGCATGCCTGTGCCCACCAGGTTCAGCTGTTAAAAGTACTGAGCTAGTAGGAGTCTGACTGGGATCTGTCTCATGGATGGGCTTCTCTTGCTGTCCTGTCTCTGTCGTACACCTGCTCCACGGTAGACCTCAGGTTCTGGACAGGCTCATGCTGGCCCGACGTTACCAAGGTGGACCTGTTCGGAGATCAGACAAATCAGTACCACTACGGAGAGAGGTCATACAGCTTGCATTGATGATTTGGGCATCAGGGAAGTAATTGTTTTCATTTAAAAAGCAATGACTATGGGG
>NC_081559.1:95177406-95203644 GCF_022355385.1 Mustela nigripes
CTTGTGATTTCTCTCTGTCAAATAAATAAATAAAATTAAAAAAAAAAAAGCAACGACTAATCTTGATTTTTGACTGATTTTTTTTTTTTTTTTTAAATTTTCTCTGCATCCAGTCTACGAATTCTCTTAGCAGTCCCCCACAATGGGTCCCCAATCCACCCGTTCCTCATGGACTCTGCTGCTTTAGGCCACTGTCCTGTCTTGACTGCACCATTCCTTTGACCTCCTACAAGCTCTGCTTTCGGTCCCTTCCAAGCTGGCCTACCTGTCGCCAGCCATAATAGCTAGATCATTTCTTTGAATGACAATCGAAATCTTCCCACTCTGTTCCTTTATAATGTTTCACTGGTTCATCATTGCACTTAAGTGAAGATCTAAACACTTCACTGTGGTGAGTGGTCTGACGCTTGCCTACCCTTCTGGCCTATAGGAGCACTTTCCTTCACTCACTCATCTCTGACTACAGCCACCTTCTGGAGGCCCTCAGTGTGCTCAGATCCCTCATTCAGGTCTTGATCCCCTCTGCAGAGGGGACTTCCTCTGACCCACATCGGAAGTAGCACCTCCTTGTCCGTATTGCTTGATCAAATCACTCTGTTCTCTTCATAAATGGAACATGGTGTGAAAGGTTTTTTTTTCTTTGTTGACTTTATAAAAAAAGATTTTCTTTATTTATTTGTCAGAGAGAGCGAGAGAGCGAGCTTGAGAGTGAGCACACGAGCAGGGGGAGCAGCAGAGGGAGGGAGAAGGAGGCTCCCTGCTGAGCTGGGAGCCCGACATGGGGCTTGATCCCAGGAGCCTGGGATCATGAGCTGAACCGAAGGCAAGCTGCTTCACTGACTGAGCCACCCAGGCACTCCTCTTTGCTGACTTTGTAACTGTTTGCCTCCGCTTGAATGTAAGATGCCTGTGAGTAGAGCCAGGGACTTCCTCTTGCACCAGGGTATCCTCTAAGCTGAGAGCAAACAAAGAGCACACAGCAAGTATTCTTGGGGTAAGTAATTGAACATACCAGCAGGTGATGGTGGTGCGCACCTGGTGAGGACTGAGTGCCTGCACCATGGGTCCCCAGCTCTTGGCAGAGCGTCTTGGAAGGTGGGGCCCCTGAGACCTGCTTTAGAGCCCTGCCATGCTGTAGTCCGAGAGTCCTTACAGGCTCTGTGCTCAGTATGGCGGCTGGTGGGGAACCTCGATGGTCTTCCGGCTGGTGGGGGGCCTTGATGGTCTTCTTGGCCTCATACTTTCTGAAGTATTTCGAATTTTTCTGCAAACAAGAGCTTCATAAAAACAGAAATGATGTTTATGTTATCTCCTGCTTTAGACTGTCCGTTTTACTTTTCTTCCGTTAGTGGGACTGTTTTGCCCATACTAATACTCAAAACAAGACCAGGATATTTTGTTTTGAAAACTCATTAAAAATACATAATCTTTTGGTTTCATACATTGTCCACCTTTTGGCATAGTGCTGGTTGGAGAGCTTATCATTTAGATTAAACTACACAAATGCCTTTTGTTCTCTGAGGCAAATGGAATCATAAACACTAAGTTTTTATGACCTTAGAGCTGTTAAGTTGTGATAGTTTTTCTTGGCTGCTTTTTTTCTGCAAGTTCTGCTGATCTTTCGGGGGGCGTGGCTTTGTGCCCTCACAGGCTTTTTAGCCACGTATCATGGAAGCTTTCTGGCATGTATGGGAATCTGCAAGTGGATAGACATGACCAGCCAGCCAATGAATACAAGTAACAGTAAGGTATTTGATTGTCATTCCCATCTGCTGTAGTGACTTAAAAACAGACTTTCATGTAGAAATAAACCTTTCAGTCTTCTTTTATATCATCATCTGTAATTTCACTTCTTAAACTTTAGTTTTTTGTTGATTTTAGTTTGATATATGAATACACAATATTTTTAAACTTGAAAGTACTTCATGTTGTTAATATATATGATAGAGCAGGGACTAAAGTTAAAAATTAAAGCTTCTGAGCACTTTTTTAGGTGTTAATGATTTGAAAGATATAATTCTAAATTGCTTATGCACATATAATAAATTCTGTACAGTATAGAATTAGTAGTTTTTTATACAAAAATATGGTCATATTTTGCATACTGCCCTACACCTTCCTTTTTCCTCTCAATAATATATTGTGGACATCTTTGCATGCCAGAACATGCAGACCTACTGTATTCTCTATCATGCCTGGATCTTATGTTATTTTACCCATTTCAATACTGGTTGACATTTAAATGGTTTCAGGTCTTGGTTGGTGAAATATGCATCCATATTTTAATATAATTTCAGTGTACTTTCAAGTATTTAATCTTTAAAAGCATTTACCTATGTTTGTTCTTTCTTTCTTTTTTTTGTTTCCCAAGGATTTATTTATTTCAGAGGGGTAGGTAGAGGGGTGGAGGGTGTGGGAGAGAGAGACTATCAAGCATTCTCCCTGGTGGGGCTTCATTCCAGGACCCTGAGATCATGACTGGAGCTAAAATCAAGAGTCTGATGCCTAACCGACTGAGCCACCCAGGCTGTCCTCTGTTTCAGTTATTATTTAACATTTTTAGCCAGTAAATTACATAAAACATTATACAACTGTTATGCTCCTAATCCCACCTTTTTATTACTATGGAGAATGCCTCAATGGGCTACATTGTACTGTTGTTTGCAAAAGGGATTCTAATCTCTGAGGATGCATTGGTCACTGGTTTGGGCTGTGAGCAGTGGGGCATGAGTGAAGAGGGGGAGCCAGTGTATTTTGCAAAGTGGGGAGATTCCTCAAGTTTTGTTTGGTTATTAATTGAACCTGAACACTTCAAGTGTTTATTTAATTTTCTGTTAATTTTGCTTATAATTTGCTCATTTATTTCTTGAAGTTTTGACTTTGAGCTTGCAAATTTTTATGTATTATAGGTATCGTGCTTTGTTACATTTCATGTAAACATGTTCTTCAAACTTTTTACCTTGTATTTTTTTACACAAACTTTTTTACTTTGTTAGATTCAAATAGGTTAAATTTTCTCTCGGTAGGCTGTAGGTCAGAGATTTATGTCTAGAGAGTTCTGACATTCAGCTCTGACATGTCAGTTCTGACATTGATTTTTTCCATTTCATTTTGTCCCACTACAAATAAATGGATATATAATAATTCTTTAATGGCCAAAATGATTGTTCAGCATCATGGAAGTTTCTGCTATGAGTCATCAACACGAGTAATACCCTGAGAAAGTGTTTACTAATGGTTGAGGTGAATCGCATATGTTTTGTATTACCACGGGCTAAAAGGATATAAGAAATACTATAATTTAATATTATTGGCAGGAAGCAAATTCTTGGCACCATGAATTATGCTGCCAATTTCAGAAAGCCTATTATAAATTACAAGTGACAGTGCTTACACAGATTAGATTAGTTACAAGTTCATGTGGAGTTGTTGTCTTTGGCTTTTACGTCTTTGAGCTTGTGATTCAAATAGCAATGTAAATATAATAATTTCTGGTCGTTGCCAGCTTGATGGTATCTTTCTTCATATCCTTAATAGATAGGTGTCTTGTCTACTCCTCAGCAATTTTCCTGAATACTTAAGCTGGAGGTGGGTGATGTGTTCTTGACCTGTTGGTTGTTAACATATGTGGGGGCACAGAGAACATAAATCCGTCTACAATCTCCACAATTTACATTGAACTTGATTGTCTGATGTACAACTGGATGTAATGAGGGTCTAACTGTAATCCTACCATATGTGAGTGCTCCAGAATGATTGAAGAGAATCTTCCATAGGTTAATTTAGAGGGTGTTAGTACATTCAGAGACCATTAGACTCTAGTTCCTCTTGAGAGGTATGGGCAGCTGAGGGAAACTACGAGTCTTCCCATTTAAATTTCCTAAAAAGGCTGAGACTGTTCTTTTTATGACTTTCTTTGGGGGGCATACATAAATGCTTCCTCAGTTTTTAATGCTTAATAAATGTTGTTTCTAGACATTTTGATTAATGATTTCATGAGTAATAATGTGAATTCCATTTGAGTTGGAAGGGAATGTGAGGATATTGGAGGTCTTCCTTTATGAATGAGGGAATTGAGCCATGGAGAGGTTGGATGACTTGGCCAAGAACACACACTGATTGATGGCAGATAGAACCTTGCACCATTGTGCTTTCTGTCAGTGTTGACAGAGCAGTCTTAGAAGCTGGAAGAAAGGACCCAAGCTGGGAATGGACTTCAGCTGATTTCCCTCCAGCAATTATACAACTCAAGTTAGACATAAATTGTGATAACTTGTTTACAAATATGAGTTATCCTGAGGTCACCTGGAACAGTTTCTGGTGTGGCTTCATCATGATGGAGTCCTGGCTTTTCTTGTAATTGAAAAGATCAGAATAAAGGAGAATAAAGCAGAATAAAGTTGAAAACAAGTAAAATCATCAATCATCACCAAAAAATGTTATAACAAAAGTTTCCATGTTGAGACTGTGTTTTATATATTAATTCTCAGATACTAGAAATGATTAAATATCTTATATAAGGGGACCATATTAGATGCAGAGCTTATCTTTTTATAAATCTACTTTCTAAATTAACAGAGCAAAAGAGACTTTGTTTTTTGGTATATATACTTCTATGCCTTTTTTATCTTTTTATTTAATTTTTGGGGCTTGAACTCGGAACCCTGAAATCAAAACCTGCACTAAGATCTAGAGTCAGATGTTTAACCGACTGAGCCACCCAGGTTCCCCAGTTCTGTGATTTTTTTTTTTTTTTAAAGATTTTATTTATTTATTTGACAGAGAGAGATCACAGGTAGGTAGAGAGGCAGGCAGAGAGAGAGAGAGAGAGGGAAGCAGGCTCCTTGCTGAGCAGAGAGCCCGATGTGGGACTTGATCCCAGGACCCTGAGATCATGACCCGAGCCGAAGGCAGCGGCCTAACCCACTGAGCCACCCAGGCGCCCCCAGTTCTGTGATTTTTAATACATGTTTGGGTCTTTGTAACCACCACTTATAATTAGGATACAGAACAGTATCAATATCTCCCCCAAAAGTCCCATTGTACCTACCCTGCCAACACCTATACGCTGGTAACCACCAGTTTGTTCTGTGTATAGTTTTATCTTTTTGAGGATGTCCTACAATAGAATTGTATACTGTGTAACCTTTTGAGACTGGTTTCTTTCACTCAGATTAATGCCTTTATGATTCATTCAAATCGTTGTCTCTATCAATAGTTGGTTTCTCTTCATTGTTGAATAATATACTATTGTACAGATGAATCATGGTTTATTTATGCATTCACCTGCTGAAGGACATATGTTTGGGTTGGTTCCAGTTTGGGGCAATTATGAGTAGAGTTGCTGTAAACATTTGTATGTAGGTTTTGGTGTGAACCCCAATATTCTTTTCTTCAGGCAGATGTTGGCAAAATTTTTCTGTGAAGGGCCAGGTAGTGAATGTTTTCAGCTTTGCAGGTTGACAGTTGGCTGCTGTGGCAGGAAGAAGCCATAAACAGTACATGAACAAATGAGCCTGGCTGAATTTGGGCCACTGCTGGATTTGGCCTGAGGGCTGTCATTTGCTCAACACTGCTCCAGGGTAAATAAATGCTTGGGAGCAGGATTGCTGTGCCATATGGCAACTATATGTTTAAGTGTGTAAGAAACTGTCAAACTGTTGTCCAGATAGGTTGTCATTTTGTCTTTCTACCAGCAAAGTAGGAGTTGCAGTTGCTTCACAGCCTCTTAGGCACTTGGTGTATGCAGTATTTTTATTTATGCCATTCTAATAGGTATATAGTGGCATCTCATCATGGTTTTAATTTGCATTTCCCTAGTGGGTAATGGTGATGAACACCTTTTGTTGTGTTTACATGCTGTCTCTATATCCTCTTTATTGAAGTGGCTTTTCAAGCTTTTTACACATTAAAAAAAAAAGTGTTTTCTTATAGTTGAGTTTTGACAGTTTTGAAATATATTCCGGATACAAGTTTTCTGTTGAATATATGATTTGAAAACATCTCTTAGTCTGTAGCTTGTTTTCATTCTTTTTATGGTACCTTTTGTAGAAAAATGTTTCTGGTTTTGATAAAGTCAGAAAAAAATGGACAATTGAAATAAGTAAAGTAATAATTCCTATAGCTTTAGAGAAAGTCTTTAAAATGAGTAGTAGAATTCCTTTAAAATTATGATTCTATTTCAAAACTGCTTGACCTAGTTCTTTTCCTTTTCAATATGAATTTTAGAGTCAGCTTCTCTATATCTTAAGAAGCAATGACAACAACAACAACACCCCCCCCCCCAACCAAAAACAAAATCCTGCTGGGATTTGATTGGAAATTTGTTAGAGATATAGATCAACTTGGAAGAATTGCATCTTTTTAAAAAAATTTTTTTTTAAATTAACATATAATGTATTATTAGCTCCAGGGGTATAGGTCTGTGAAAAGAATTGCATCTTTTCTATGTGTGGTCTTTCAGTCCATGACTACAGAATGTTCCTCCACTTATTTAATTCTTCTTGGATTTCTTTAATCAGTTGTTCATATTTTTTAGCATACTGTTATTGTACATATTTTATTAGATTTACTTGTATTTAATTTTTGGGAACTATTATAAATATTTTTTAAAGGTTATTTATTTATTGGAGAGAAAGAAATGTTGGGAGGGAGGGCAGAGGGAGAGAATCTCCAGCAGACTCCCTGCTGAGCACAGAGCCTCAAGCAGGGTTTGATCTCATGACCCATGAGCTCATGACCTTAGCTGAAACCAAGAGGGGTCATTCAACTGAGCCACCCAGACACCTCTGTTATAGGTATTTATAAAAAAATATTTGGAATTATGCATTGTCAATATATAGAAATATGGTCAATTTTTGTGTGTTGATCTTACATCCTATACCCTTGCTAACTTTACTTGCTGTATGATTTTACCTTTTGTTGTTTTGTTTTGTAGGTTCCTTGGGATTTTCTTTATAAATGATTATTTCATTTGCAAATGGAGACCATGTTCTTTCTCCCTTTACAATCTGTTTGCCCTTCCTTTCTTTTTTTTTTGTATTATGACACTGGCTAAGACTTCCAGTATAATGTTGCATAAGAGTAGTGGGAGTAAAAATCCCCTTCTGTTTGTAGTTTGCTGAGTTTTTGACATGAAAGGAAGTTGAATTTTCACAGTTGTCAGTTGATATGGTCGTATATATTTTTCTTATTTGTGGTGTTAATATGTTGGATTACAATTTGATTTTTGAATACTGAATCTATCTTGCCTTTGTAGAATAAACCTTATGTGTGGTATTATGTGTGGTATTATCACTTATGTGTGGTATTATTTTTTATATATAACTGGGTCTATTTTACTAGTTGTTGTTGAAGATTTTTGCATCTGTGTTCATGAGAGTTTTGGTATCAGGGTAATATTGGCCTTATAAAACAGTTGAGAAATACTACCTATACAGTTTTCTTTTAATTCATGTTTATGTGGCATGTCTTTGACTTTGTACTTTTAATCTATTGATGTACTTATATATAAAGTGAGTTTTCTGTATAAAGCATATAATTAGGTTATTTAAAAAATTTAATTTTGGGCGCCTGGGTGGCTCAGTGGGTTACACCTCTGCCTTTAGCTCAGGTCATGATCTCAGGGTCCTGGGATCGAGTCCCGCTTTGGGCTCTCTGTTCAGTGGGGAGCCTGCTTCCCCCTATCTCTCTGCCTTCCTCTCTGCCTACTTGTGTTGTCTGTCAAATAACTAAATAAAATCTAAAAAATTTAATTCTGATGATCTCTGTTTTATAATTGGTGTGTTTAGACCATTCACATTTAATGTAATTATTAATAAACTTTCTTTAAGCATATTGTTTTGCCATTTGTTTGCTGATTGTTCCCTCTGCTTTTGTTGCTATCCTTTCTTCACATTTTTCAAATTATTTGAGCATTTTCTGGAGTCCCTTTTAATTTAACTGTTGTGTTCTTGTTTATATGTACGTTTGTTTCTATGTGTATTTCTTTATTGATTTCTCATCAGATGTGTTCACATGTTTTCTTCCTCAGTTTGCTGCTTATGTTTTTATTTTCTTAAACATATCTTTGAGCAGAAGTTTTAAAGTTTAATTTCTAAGTTTTTAAAGCGGTATTGCTGTCTGTATCTATTTAAGAAATTTTTGGCTGTCCTTACTTTGCAAAGGTATCATGTTTTCATCCAGAAGATTTATAGTTGGCTTTTATGGTTATGCCCTCAATCTTTTTCAAGTTAATTTTTGTGTATGGTGGGAGGGAGGAGTAAAAGTCTATTTTTTCTTTCTTTTTGGATATTCAGTTATTCTAGCAACATTTGTTAAAACAGTTTTTACTTTACCCTTAAAATACCTTTGTACCTTTGTTGGGAATCATTGACCACATATTTGTGTGCCTGTTTCTGTATTCGATGTTCTTTTCTATTGCTTGACTATCCTTATATCAATTTTGATTACTACTGAATATTTATGCTCATGTGCAATTTGTTTTTGTTTTTCTAGTTGTATTATCCAATTGAGTCCTTCATAAATTTTCTAAACAATGTGGTGAATCTTTTTCCTCTTGGTAATATGTTTGAAGATTTGTTTGCCTTTTGCCATATTGCTCAGCTTAGCCTAGACAGCTCTATCAAGAGCCTATCCTTTGTTTTAATAAAGTGAAACTGATTTCTCTGGGATACCTTCCCATCTTAAATAAGGCTTGCTTGCCTGCTTCTCTGAGCTGCAGTTTGAGGACATTGAGTATTGTCTTTACTTAAGTTTTCTGGGGCCTGAAAGTACATGGTAGTTGAAAGGGGGCTGAAGATGGAGCTTGGCTAAACCTGGACACATGATTTTTTTTTTTGAAAGATCTGAGTTGTGCTTTCTCTACTGAGATTGGTTAAATGTCTTAAATCAGGGTTCACACCCTTAGAGTTAGGAATATGTCTGTTCCCTTGGAGTGGGACTGCAATCAACTTGAAAGATTTCTCCAGTTCACACAGAGCTGCCCAGATAACCAGCTGTGGCAATTTTCCAACTGCCACTGAGATCTTGGAGATATTATGGTGATGGTTAAAACTCATCCCAGTTAATGCCATTTTGCTTGGCTTTTCTAAGCTATTAACCATTTCCTCATCTCCTTTCTCTCTAAATTGATGGGTGTGGGTGAGAATTTTCAGTATGTTGCCACACTGAAAAGAAATGGCATGTAAACTTTCTTTTTTGAAAATTTACCCATTTTCTTTTCCTCTCTCCCTTCCTTCCTTCCTTTGCCTTTTTGGGTCTACTTTTCACCATTTTGTTAGGTGTTATTATTGTTATTATTTAAGATTTTATTTATTTGACAGACAGAGATCACAGGTAGACAGAGAGGCAGGCAGAAAGAGAGGAAGGGAAGGAAGCAAGCTCCCTGCTGAGCAGAGAGCCCGATGTGGGGCTTGATCCCAGGACCCTGAGGTCATGACCTGAACCAAGGGCAGAGGCTTAACCCACTGAGCCACCCAGGCGCCCCTTGTTAGGTATTATTGAAAGGAGGGGACATACTGTTCCTTCAACTCTGTCATCTTTACACATATGTCTCAAAGAATTGTTCTTCCTTTCTTTTTCTATCTTTGGGGCTGTTTGCAATTTTTGAGTTTGCATTTCATGTCACATTTTGTTGACTTGAGTTTTAACCTTTGCCTTGGTACTGACTGCAGAACTGGTACTTTAAAAATTAGAGCTATATTTCTGAAAATTAGAAGTAGTACTAAAGACAACCAATCTTGGGTAAACTACAACCTTGGGAAACTGGTTCTCTTAAGGAAAATTGAATTGCATGCGTACTTTGTGTTTGGGAGAGAAGTAAGAAGATGACTTGATATTTGAAAAAAGTTAACTTGCTGAGTTTAATGATGTTACTGACCTTACCGTGAAGGAATGAACTAAAGAGACATTAACATTTTCCTTCCCTGGGAGACATGGGGCATATTAAAAATTTTTTTGCATTTTATTTCCAGCAGGAGTTTGGAAGTTATTTAATACCTTGAGCCTTGGGGAGAGTTGCATGCCATCTTTGCATTGCTGCTTGTTTTTGTGGCATTTTCTAGATCTTTCTTTCTGATCTAGCAGACAGTTTGCTATAACTGGACAAAAGAGTCCTCCATGGACAAGATTATACAGAAATACAGGACATTTAGAAGACAGCTTGTGTCAGTGACATTTTGCAGTGAGCCTCTCAGCTTTTCTTACTGCAGGAACACCACTGGGAATTAATGGCTCACAACATCTCCAATGGTAGCAAAAGACTAACAGAAATGGGAAATTGGAATTGAAACAAGAAACCACAAATAAAAGAAACCATGGTAGTGTCTAAACAGTGTGATACAGGGCTGATTTGCAAATGATTAGAATATGTTATTGGTCATGCTAATGAGGCGTTTGGAGCCAGTGGTTCAGAGATTTTGCTGTCTTTTACCTTCTCTGTCAGTTTTCTGCTCTTTTCACTTAGGCCACCTTTTCAGTTTATAAACTCTGAACTATCCTAAGAAAAATCCACTTCCATTTTACTATTCTTCAGCTCCTATGTCCATTCTGCTCAGTGCCAGTTTGATTGAATGAAACTCCAGCCTTTTCCAGTTGTATTGAAAGACTGTGGGGTCTGGCTACCAGATCATCCTTTTCCTCTACCTTAACTCACCACTGACTTGATTTTCATGCCACACTATTGTTCTTCCTCCCCACCCTCCTAATCTCTTTCTCCCTGATTGCCTCATCCTGGCTCCCTAAATGTTGGTGATCCAAGAGAGGCATTTGGCACTCTGTACCCTTTTTTCCCTAGGTGGTCCTACCTGATTCCACCCAACTCTGTGGATGATGCCTAAATCTTTCTTTCCATTTCTGTCTTCTCTCCTGAGATCAGTGGGACATTTCCAGCCATAGTTCAGACAGTCTACCCTACCTACAACTATCTATGGTTGTCCCACAGGTGCCCGAGCATCACCATGTGCAACATGGACCTCTCCTTTGTTCAAGACAGAGCACCCAGGTTGAGAGTTCTGTCTGGTTCCCATGTCCTGATACCTCAGTCTTAGGAGCACTACATGATGAACCTTTGTTTTTCCTTCTCCTTTTTTCAGTGTTCTACCTGCCCTTTCCCTCGTTCTTGTCTCTGGGTCATTACTTATTAACTCGGTTAATTATGCATCGATGGTGTCACTTGCATTGGTCCTGAAATCCCTTTTCTCTCTTCTTCCCCAGCCCTTGGGCTGGTGCTCTTAAATTGCACATTGTTGGAGCCTGAAAGTGTCTTTCTCCATCATCTCCCTTTCTTTAATCCTTTAGAGCTTCAGTCCAGCTTTTCCACCTTAATACATTGATGTCTCTTATCTTTCCGCATCTTGTCTTCTTGCCTCTCCTACTAACTCAGGAACCTTCAATGGTGCATTCTCTTCAGTGGTGCATATCCAGCATTTCCACCTCTACTAGATTTATCTTGCAAATTTACACAGATGTCTGTGCACAAAGACAGACAAAATGTGTCTGTCATCATGTTTGTAGTAGCAAATGGGGTAATAACCTCTGTATCCATCAATAGAGCACTGCTTGAATATATTATAGTAGAGCACAAAAGAATATATATTAATACATTTCTATTAAAAAAAAAATGAGTCAGGGGCACCTGGGTGGCTCAGTGGGTTAAGCCTCTGCCCTTGGCTTGGGTCATGATCTCAGGATCCTGGGATCAAGCCTTGCATCAGGCTCTCTGCTTGGCACAGTCTTCTCTCTCTGCCTACTTGTGATCTCTGTCTGTCAAATAAATAAATAAATAAATCTTTAAAAAAAATAAAAAAGAGGAGTTCATATGCAATTTTGAGTATTCATAAAATATTTGTGGAAGGTTTCTTAACACTGTTTTATATGGTTTATTTTTTAAAGCAGGGATATTACATTTTTCCTAAAGAAAACTTAGTTAATACATAAAGTAACAAAACATAAGCTCTTCTTATTGCCTGTGAAAGCAAGTCTGGATTTCTGATCCAGAGTTCAGTGAATATGCCTGGGTGGAAACACAATGGGTGTTTCCATCCTCACTTTCACTCCTTTCCTTTCTAGGGTCTTAATTAGTCAGCCTAAGCCCAGCCAAGAAAGGCATACATTTCTGACCATTGAGGTGGTGTGGTGTGGGCACAGCCCAGATAGAATAGACATTGAACTTGGTGCTGGACTAGGTCCTGGTGGGCCTGTTTTCTTACTTTAGTTACTGGATTGCAGAGATACTTGGAAAGTTCCATGAGGAGAGTAGGGAGGGAGGCTGGGCAGGTTGATGGTGACAGAGTTGCGTAAGACAGGAGAGGGAGGGCCCGGGTACCAGCCTTTTTACCTTCTGCTAAGGAGGCTTGGGAAGATTTAACAGCACACCATGCTGCTCTCTCTTCTCTGAATACCAGCCCTCTGTCGTTTGCATGGCCTCTGCTTGCTGACCTAAGAGTGTGCCCATGCCTATGTGGTCTTTTCATCTGGTACATTTTTTTTTTTCCTTTAAAGATTTTATTTATTTATTTGACACAGAGTGCGAGAGGTCACAAGTAGGCAGGGAGGCAGTCAGAGATAGGGGGAGAAGTAGGCTCCCCGCCCAGCAGAGAGCCCGAGACGGGGCTGGATCCCAGGACTCTGAGACCATGACCTGAGCAGAAGGCAGACACTTAACCGACTGAACCACCCAGGTGCCCCACATTTTTCTTAATCTCTGTCTTTCCTTAATCCTGCTATTATTCAATGCAGGCTGAGATATTCATTTCTCTTTACTCCTGACTATAGGTAGTTGCCTTCTGCTTGCAGAAACTTTTAGCCCTTTATCAATGTCCGGGTTTCCACATTTATCGCTTTCTATGTAAGCTTGTTGTGGGTTTCCTTGTTTAATCTCTCCTGCTAAAGACTGTAGTGATGTACTGATAAAACCAGACATTCATCTTTGTATCTCCCCAACTCCTGTGGTAATTTATATTGGTCTGGTCCTTCCAAGTATAGTAATAACTGTCAGCCTAATGATCTTGACTTCTTTTTAGGAAGATTTTGTCACTCTGAGATACTCAAATGGCCCTCAACTAACGAATGATGGGAAGAGACAAAGAATGAGTTGCTGTCCCTTTAGCAAAGGAAGTACGAGGCATCTTAAGGTGCATTTTTGGGGTGTGGGTGGGGGAGTGGGAAAATTCAGGGATTCATTGATCCAAAGGCAGGAAGAACTCTCCACTGAGTACTGGGTGCAAGTCCCTGTCACCAGGAAATAAGGTAATGGTATTTCTGTTTTCCAAACCAGCCCAGGAAGTTTAGCAAGAAATTCGAGACTGAAATTGTCTCAATTTACAGTGTAGATGGACACTCATGAATGTTTTTACTTCTGCATTTCTCTAACTTGTTTATTATTTTCCATGAGAGCTTTTTAATGTTTTTCAGCCATTCTCTCCATTTTCTTTCCTCCCCTTCTCCAAAAACAATGAAACACTAAAGATGAAGCCAGTTGTTATACTTGAGATTGTGCTGTCTGGGATTCTTAAAAATTTGGTCTTGCTTGTCTCCATATATTTCTTCTATGTTACCTTCTCTAAACTTAGAAGCTAGAGTTAGAGATTTAAGAATATTTGCCTTGTTTGGCCTTATTCCACCTTTTATTGCAAGGGTCAGCACATTGTGGGTTACAGGCCAACTACTGCATATTTCTATAAACGAAGCTTTTTTGGGATATAGCCATATCCATTTGCTTACATGTCCTCTGTGACTGCTTTCGCACTGCAAGGTAAAGCTGAGTAGTTGTGACACGACCACATCGTCCTCACATCCTAAAATAGTTATTATCTGGCACTTTCTGGAAAAAGTGTTGCTGATACCTGATGTGTTGTATTAAATTGCTTGCCTTCTCCCTTCCCCATGCTTACCCCATGGTAATGGTTTCTTTTAGTTGGTGCGTCTCAGTGTTGACATCACAATATAGATTCAGCCTTTCAGCAAATACCACTACTAGCCGGAGTAGTCCCTTCTTAGTGCCTCCCTCACCTCACTCTTGGTGCAGAGGAGAACTAAGTCACTCCCTCACCTGGCCCCTGTGGTATCAGTGGAGAGGGGGTTATTGAAAAGCTGTTGCTATTGGTGAGGGCCCCATCACTAGGCTAAGTACTTTACATGCTTAATCTCCCACAGTTTACATGTAAAGAATGGTATTATCATCCTTTTACTGAGGGAAAGGAGGAGAGAACAGGTTAGTAACTCATCACAGGTCTTCTAGGTGGCAAGTGCCAAGCCCAGATATGAGTCGAAGTCTGTCTGACTCCAGAGAGCAGTCTTAGTTTTATGTTTTGCTGCCACCTCAACAAAACCCAGCCTCGCTTTGGCCTACCTGGTAAACCATGGGCTTACATCCATCCCTCATCTTACTTTCTGGTGCATATGAACTTTTGCCCATGTTTGGTTTTCCTACTTATTCCACCCAGAGTGAAAAATTCCTTTGTCTTCTTTTCCTTACCGTTGCTCTTACTTTTGCATCCTAAACCTATGCATTTTTCAAGACTTTGTTCTCACTGCTTTCTCAGGAATCTTATCTATGGTTAAAGCTTGAAAAGTCAGTTTTACACAGAAAACTCCACAGATTTGTAAACTGCTTTTTTCTGTGAACAAAATCTTGGTCTTGGTCTTTATTCAGACCTCTACACCCTTCTTACTGTTGCCTTTCTGGACTTCTCTCAGGTGTTTCCCGGAAATTGCAAACTCATTTTCTTCTCTAGGATCAGTTCTTCCCCAAAACTCAGGTTTCTGTTAATGGTACCATTGTTCTCCACTCAGTAAAATTTGGGAGTTGATGGTGAGTTTCCACCTTCTCTTCCCCATCAACTCACGTCTGCATCATATTCTGTGTTTGTCTCCGTATATCTCATTCCTGGCACTTCAGCCCCAGGCCAACCTTCACAATGCTTTCTGCTTACACTGATGGAATATTCACTTTCTAACTGTCTTTAGTCTTTCAGGTCAGGAATGACAGACTACCTCAGACTGTACTTTAAAAGACTTCTCAACACAGTCAGTGACAGCATTCCAGCCCATCACTTCCCTAATTTATTAGGAAGTGTAACCTAAGTTACAGTGAGATAATATCTTGGAAAAGCAGCATCATTTATATCATTTATCTCTTTAGAAACTCCCTGGTTCCTAGGCAGTTAGGCAATTCAGTGGTCCAGTAAGTGGTTCCTTCCTTCCCACCTTCTTGCTGTTCCTTCTTCCTAGAATGCTTTGACCATCTCACAAAGCCCATCTCAGTTGTTTTTTCCTTGGTGATTTCTCTGATTTCCAAGCTCATGTGAATTTTCCCCTTCTGAGGCTCCATATCACTTTGTTGGAACCTCTCTTACGGAACATGGCTCTTTACTTGTGTTGTGACTGGTCAACTTGTCCCACTGTCACTTCACTGCACTGCTAATGTGCTGAAGCAGATAGTCTTCTTTGCTTAACTAATGTTGAAGATGCCTAGAAAGTGCTTATTAAATATTTTTTGAATTAGTCTGAATGGGACTGTAGGGGAAAAGTCATATGGTGGGGCATGAAATTTAACAAGTTTTTCATGCAAGTATTTCTAACATAATGTTGATTAATGGCATTGAATTCTTCAAAACATAACTTCGGCTTTATAAGTGATTAATCTACTTATATTGTATGTTTGCTTTTACCTATATAGTATTTTTCCTACATAATTTTCTTACTCCTGATTTTGGCCTTTCCCCCCGCCAAGAATTCCCTTTAACATTTCTTGTAGGGCTGATTTAATAGTCATGGATTCCTTTAACTTTTGTTAGTCTGGAAAACTTTCTCTCTCTTCTATTCTGAGGGATAGTCTTTCTGGATAGAGTATTCTTGGTTGCAGGTTTTTTCCTTTCAGCACTTCCAAGTATATTATACCATTTTTTTTCTCTTGCTTGCAAAGATTTCTGGTAAGAAGTCAGCTGATAGCCTTATGGGGTTTCTCTTATATGTAACTGTTATCTTTTCTCCTGCTGCTTTTAAAATTTTCTCCATCTCACTGCTTTTTGACATTTTAGTTATTATGTGTCATTGTTGTGGCCTTCTTGGGCTGCTTTTGTTGGAGGATCTCAGGGCCTCGTGGATCTGGATTTTGTTTCCTTCCCAGATTTGGGAAGTTTTCAGCTATTACTTCTTCAAATAAATTTTCTGCCCCCTTTTCCTGTCTTCTCCATCTGGGATCCCTATAATGTGAATGTTAATATGCTTGATGGTGTTGCTGAGTTCTCTTATTCTATTCTCATTTTTTATTATTCTTATTGTTGTTGTTGTTCAGCTTAACTGCTTTCTATTACTCCATCTTCCAGCTTGCTGATCCATTCCTTTGCTTCCTCTAGTCTATGACTTATTCCCTCAATGTATTTTTTATTTCAGGTATTGAGTTCTTCATCTCTGAGGGTTCTTTTTTGTATTTTCTGTCTCTTTGTTGAAGGTCTCACTGAGGTCCTCCAATCCTTTCTCCAGTTCATTGAGTGTCTTTATGACCATTAATTTGAATTCTTTATCAGACACATTGCTTATCTCCATTGCATTTAGCTCTTTGTGATTGTATTCTATTCTGTCATTTGGGATGTATTTTCTGTCTCTTTTTCTCTAACTCTCTTTGTTTCTATGTTTTAGGAAAGTCACTTGCCTCTCCTGATCTTGATGGTAGTGGCCTTAGAAGGAAGAGGTCCTTTTGTGCCCTGCAGTGCAATGCTGCATGTTCACCAGAAATGGATATTTCAGGGTCATCTCCCGTGTGGGCTGTATATACCTTACTGTTGTGGCTGAGTCACATTTGCCTTCAGCTCAGTTGGGTGTAATGGCCCACTTTGCCTTTTGTGGGCTCACTGGGCAGGGTTTTTTCCTTGTGCTATTAGAGGGTCTGTCAGGGGCCAGCACAGGCTTGTGATTGGGAGGCGTCACCAGTCAGGCCAAATGACTGTTCTCAGTCCATCTGCCAGGGCAGCAATCACACTACAAACTGTAGGATGTTGTCCCGGTGAGGACCCCTGAGAGGTTGTATTTACATATAATAAAAATAGTAGATTTATCACTTACAAAACCAGTATGAAGGTTAAAGCACAAGAGCATTAAAATCGGTTTTTATTTTTTATTTTTTTAAGATTTTATTTATTTATTTGTCAGAGAGAGAGAGAGAGAGAGAGAGAGAGCGCGCGCACAGGCAGAGTAGCAGGCAGAGTCAGAGGGAGAGGTAGGCTCCTTGCGGGGCCTGATGTGGGACTCGATCCCAGGACGCTGGGATCATGACCTGAGCCAAAGGCAGCTGCTTAACCAACTGAGCCACCCAGGCGTCCCTAAAATCGGTTTTATATAAAAAAAATGAATCAAGGGATTTATAAAACAAAAGGATATACAGTATGAATCAAATACATAAAAGGTGTATGCAGTGGGTTGGGGGAAGTAAGATTTTACTGCTTTTAGAAGTGGTTTAAACTTAAATGATCATCAACTCAATATAAACTGCTATATGTGTAAGATGTTCATATGAACCTAATGATAGCCACAAATTAAAAACCTATAATCAGTATGCAAAAAATGAAGAGAAAGGAATACAAGCATAACACTGAACAAGGCCATCAAACCACAAGGAAAGAGAGCAGGAGAAGAAGAAAAGATCAGAGAAGAACTACAAAAAAACCATGTTAAGAAGTAACAAAATGGCAGTAAGTATATATCTATCAATAATTACTTCAAATGGAAATGGCCTAAATGCCTCACTCAGTTATTTCCTTTATGTCTGTGACTGGATAAAAAGCAAGACCCATCTATATGCTGCCTACAAAAGACTCACTTCAGACCTAGACACCTGCAGATTGAAAGTGAAGGGCTAGAAGAATACTAACCATGTAAAAGGAAGTGAAAAGAAAGCTGGAGTAGCAAGACATATAGGACAAAATAGACTTAGAAACAAAGACCATAGCAAGAGACAAAGAAGAACATTACATAATGATAAAGGGGACAATCTGACAAGGGGATATAATAATTATAACTATCTATGTACCCAATGCAAGACCACCTAAATACATAAAGTAAACTATTAATGGATAATAAAAGAAGAAACTGATAGTAATACACTAATAGTAGGGGATATTAACACCCCATTTACATCAATGGACTGATCATCCAGACAGAAAATCAACAAGGAAAGAGGCTTTGAATGACACATTAGAGTAGATGGACCTAACATAAATTCAGAATATTCTGGCAAAAACAGTGGATTACACTTTCTTTTCAAGTGCAAATGGAACAGTCTTCAGAATATATCACATGTTGGGCCACAACTCAAGTCTCCATAAATTAAAAAAGATCTAAGTCCTGCATCTTTTCCAACCACAGTGGTAAGCAAATAGAAATTAATCACAAAGAATTCTGGTAAGAACACAAATACATGGATGCTAAGTAATGTGCTCCTAAATAATGAGTAAACAAGAAATCAAAGAGGAAATGAAAGAAATACATGGTGATAAGTGAAAATGAAAACATAATTGTTCAAAATCTTCGGGATGCAGCAAAAGCTGTTCTAAGAGGGAAATCTATAGCAATGTAGGCCAGCCTCAAAAAAAACAAGAAAAATTTCAACCTGATCTTATACCTAATGGAACTAGAAAAAGAACAAATAAGACATACTTTTTAAAACATAATATAAAGTTAAAATACTTTTGTTTTCAGCCTAAGTCCCAGCACATACCAGTTCAGTGTGTTGCAACATGAAGAATGGAGTAACTCCAATGGCATGTACCCTATCTTGGCAGCTAACTTGACTTTATGACATTGGATCTACCTCTTGGCTATTCTGGGCTTGGGTTTTATCATCTATAAAGTAGGTGTGGATAATGACCCTTTTCTGGTAGAGCAACAGTACCAGGAGGTGGTTTTCCTCCCTCGGAGGACATTAGACAATGTCTGGAGACATTTTGTTTCTACTGAGGGATGCTGCTAATTTCCCTCCTTGTTCAGGGTGGTCCTCACAACAAGGAATGATCTTGTCCAAAATGTCAGTAGTGTTGAGGTTGAGAAGTCTTAACATAGAGCAGACTATGACTCAGACTCTTATTTTAATTAATTGAATGGGTTTTACAAACTTGATACCTTAATTATAATTTACTTTAGTAGGGGACTTATTTCTTTTTCAAGAGGTGTTCTGAGATGCAAGATTGTTTTCATTTTCTTAGTGTTTAAGCAGATGGGGATAATTAACATCATTATGGAGGCTTAAAATGTGTGTAATTTAAAATAATATCCACCTTCATCACATTGGGTCAGTAGTTCTCCGGGCTTCTATCTTATTATTAGAACATTTCAAAGACTTTGTGGGGAGGAAGTTCAAAAGAAGGGAAAACCATGTGTATGTGGGCTGAACTTGCATGGGCTTTAAATAACAAGAGGAATTAAAAGTGAAACTTTTTCCCTCTCTTTATCCCTTAAGTAACATACTGATAGGTCTTGTCTGGGGAAGTTCCTGAAGCCTGATGGGGGTGGAGTCTGGGTACCTGGAAAGCAGGACTATTTGCTGTTCTTGGGACCAGCAAATGTACCTAGTTGAGTAGTACTTTATAGTTGGAGAGTTTGTCATGTTAAAAACACCAAAGCCAAAGAAAGAATGCTGGTGTGGAGTCACATGATTGGCCAAGTATACACCTTTGGATGCCTATGACCCGGTCTGTGCCCCTTGCTTATTGCAGACATGAAGTGGGGGGTGGGTGGATGACCTTTCATCATGGAAGTGTTCAGAGCTGGTTGGGATAACAAGATCACTGACTCTGGCTTCTTTCCTTCTTCCATCCTTTTCTCCAAAGGTGAGCTTTGCGATGCTACTAAGAGTACAAAAAGAGAAAAGTGTAATTTAATATATGGGGAATCACTGGGAATGAGCTCAGTCCATTGAAGGCAGCCCACAATGCTGTCAGGGGTCCAGGTGCTCTAGCTTTTGCTTCTCTAGCCTTAGCAGTATGGGAGTTTCATTGCCATGCTCATAGGATAGTTGTTTCCCCTCCAGGCATGGCAGAAGGAAGAGGGACAAGGTCAGAGCATGCCCAGCTGCCATCTCATTGGCCAATTCTGGTTTGCCACCTTTAGTTGCAAGGGGGGCTGGGAATGAGGCAGCCTAACCTGGCATATTGCTGTCCCACCAGAACTGGAGTTCTCACAGCAAGGGGTAAAGGAGACTGAGTCCTGGGGAGGCACAGAGAGTGTCTGCTGCTTGGTGCTCTGCCCATCATCCATCAGACCTGTGCAAGGAGTGTACACTTGTTCCTTTGTTGGTCTTGGAGAAATAGATCAGGAAAAAAGATTTTGCCCTGTGTTTCTCTGCTTGCTTTTCTGTTTCAGTGGCTGGGCTGAAAGTGATTGTCTTTTATGTTTCTTTTTTGTTGCCAGAAAGACTTTAAAACCATCCTTTGCTGTGTGCAGCATCATTGTGCTATTTGAGTTCCCTGCCAGGACTAACTTCTCTCTTTGGGGCATCTGTCTGTCCAAAAGGCCTTTAAAGGATGTTCCAGAGAAAGGCTCTAAAAGGGCACATTTTAATTTAGGGAGAGAGCATGTATTCCTTTCTGTAGTCAGGTTGGTTAAGAGTGTGGTGAGATGTTTTGTGTGAGGAAGATGACCCAGCAAGCTCTGCAGGTTACCTGTGTTTCTGGAATTTTCTACTCATGAGTGGGTGGCGGTTTTGTGGAAACTGGTAAGTGGCGACAGCCATATAGGTACAGGCTTAAATGCTGTGTCTCTAAGGTGTGTGCGTGCATGCCTGCCCACATTATACACATTCTGTTCTTTATTGTTTGCTGTGAGTATTGAACAAGCTATGTTTATTTTTGACCCCTCACCTGCCTCAAAAGTGAGAAGCTCTAGCTCTAGCCCAGCGCTGTCAGAGATCTGGTAAACCTCTTTGAGGTCTGCTTTTTCGTTTTTATTGAGACATCCTCCTCTATGCCTTGAAGAGGCTCTGGGTTGCCTTTAATCCATTCCTTTTAGGCTCTTATTTGTACTTGGTTGCTGATTTTCTTTTTAAACCAATTTTTCTTTTTCACAGTGTTTGACACTTAGCTGAGTGAGGCTGTCAAAATGTTTTACTTCTATCATTAGCATAGTGTGTCTTACTCTGTATTGTGTGTGTTTGTGGTGGTTTTTGTTTAATCTACTGAGCCACACATTAACAGCCAGAACTCCCCCCTCCTCTCTGTCACCCATCTCCACACAGAGCACAGAGAGAAAAAAATTAGTCTCAGAAAGCATTCTAGACATTTCACAGCATTGAAGAGGACAGGCTGCCTGCTTCAGACTGGAGGTGGTGTGTCTTCTGACAGAGGGTTGCCATGGTGACAGTGTGACAGCTAACTAAACCTGGAGGGAGGAGGGGAAGGGGAGGCCTGGCTGTCAGACCCCTGTTCAGTCCCGCAGGAATGTCTTATTTCCTTCCGTACTCTTGGGATCGGTGTGTGACTCTCCAAGAGCACAATGGAAGTGTCTGTGTGGAGGAGGCTTTGTTGGCTGGGTCCATATCTGGTTTATTTGCCTCTGCCTTTCTGTCCCTTTCGTATCAGGTGTGGCCCCCTTCTTCCTGCATCTCTTATTCTCCGCTCAGAGCTGTACTGGAGATGAGGAGACATTAGATGTATATAGAATAGGAGACATTAGATGTATATAGAAAGATGTCACTGACTAGAAAATGCTGGAAATAAAGGCCGATTATTTAGAGGCGCTCTGTGTGTGTGTGTGTGTGTCTGTCTTTTTGGGAATAAGGTATGACTTTGAAATAGGCTGGTTGTGTGGCAAGGTCATTAATGATGATACTCTCCAATTCTTAGGAATTGATTATGTTCTAGAAACTTATCATGTGCTGCTTAGTTTGAGCCTTACAGTAATCCCAAAGGTACATAGTTATGATTCTCATTTTACAGATTAAAAAAATGAGGATTGGAGGTCAGGTAACTTGCCCATGATTATACAGCTAACGAAAAAATAGAAGCCTTTCTTTCAAAGAAATCTGCAACTTCCCCAACACTAATGGACTGCCTCTATTTATTCCAACTGAAATGCCACTTCAACTCAAAAAACAAATAAAAATGACCAAAATACATATTAAAAAATGCACAATCCCCAGGGCACCTTGGTGGCTCAGTCATTAAGCCTCTACCTTTGCCTCAGGTCATGATCCCAGAGTCCCAGGACTAAGCCCCTCCTCTGGCTCCCTGCTAGGCAGGAAACCTGCTTGTCATGCCCCCACCTCCCACCCCTGGCTTGTATTCCTGCTCTTAGCGTCTCTCTCTCTCTCTGTCAAATAAATAAATAAAATCTTAATTACAATGAATTGCAGTTAAGGATATTGAGATGGAAGGATTATTCTGGATTTTCTGGATGGGTCTCATGGAATCACAGAGCTCCTAAGAAAGAGGCAAGAGGTTCAAGGTCAGAGAAGGCAGTTTAATGATAGAAGCAGAGGACAGAGTGCCATAGGGTCCTGAAAAAAGGAATGCTGGTACCCTTTAGAAGCTGGAAAAGGCAAGAAAGTAGAATTTAGAGTCTCTAAGTGGAATGCAGCCCTCCATCCCCTTGATTTTTGCTTAGTCTGATCATGAACTTCTGATCGCTAATATTATGAAATAATAAATCTGTGCTATTTTAAGCCACTCGATATACAGTTATTTGTTACAGCAGCAATAGGAAGCCAGTACACTAGGGAAAAGCTCACAGTCTGTGAATGGGTCTGGGAGATAGGCTGTCCTCACGGGGAGATGATTGCTGGGGTGAGGTGCTTCCCCCTGCAACAGGCTCTCCGAGAAGCTGTTGACCCTGTCTGCCAAAGAATAAGCTTGCAAGATTAGAAAAGCTTAAGCTTAATTTTGTCCTGTGTCATAGTCCCTTTCCTGTCACTATTCAGAAATGACACATGAAGTGATCTTTTTTTCAATAGGCGATATTTTCAGCCACTCAGGACCTAGTTGGGTTTTGAGCTAAAGTTACCCCCAGCAAGGCCACATCTCACTTAAAGGAAAACAGGAAAACTTGGAATCATTCTCCAGGTATCCCTGCTTCCAGTTTCTTGATATTCCCCCAATATTCATACCCCCATGTGCTCCCTGACTCTGGCTAGGAACTGCACAATAACATGTGATCACAAAGCCACCACTCCCCCTCCTTCTACTGAGGGGAAATACATGTGTACAACATCATTCCCTTTAAGAAATGACTCTGTAGTTCAGGCAGGAAAAAAGGTTGGTGACTGGTCCTAGGAGGTGGAGTTAGGGGTGATTTCTCTTGTCTATAACTCATTTGTTTAGCTTACTTTTGGCAATGAATATATATTGCTTTCTTTAAATACAGCAATCAATATATATATATTTTTAAATTTTTTTAGACTTTTCTAAAGGTGAAGTTTAATTCAGTTTGACAATTTGTTCTAAATATACTTTGCTATGCACTGTCACTTTATTTTCTAATATTTTCAATTTAACTCCTTCATTAATTGTTACAAGCTCATGTGCACCCGGCATTCTTATTCCTATAGGACCAATGAATTAAAAGATTCAGAGAAGCTAAGTAGCTAGTTCATGGTAAGCAGATATATATATATATAAAATTATATATAGAGAGAACATTATATATATAGCATTATATATATATATTTTAAAGAAAGGAGAGAAACTTCTATGAACACGTGATGCTTCTTTCCTGTCCTTATCTAACAGTCTAGAACTTGTAGTTGAATCTAGTCCTTAGGTATGCGTGCTGCTTGACAAAGTGTGAATGGAAGTCACAAGATGAATTTAGGTATAGGTCTGGGTGTGTAGACTTAGTTGAGTGGTTTTAGGAGAATTTGTCTGTCATCTGCACTATCGCGGAGGAAGAAACGCACAAAGCCAGCATTGATGAGAACATGAAGTTTCTATTTCTTCATATTTTCTTTTGCACCACCATCAGAAATCTTTGGGGGGAGAGAGAGAGCGCAGTATGGGAGGGAAAAACTGGGGCAATTCACTGAAAATCCTTCTTAGGAACTTGTGGCACTCTGGTCAGAGGTTAGAGAACATGTCTTGCTCATTTGTGTGTTTTAGATACCACCTCTCTGCCTTCTTTCTCTGGACTTTCTTCTCCTGGTGGGTAAAGGAGATATAATACTAAAACAAGGGCCTGTCCCATGCTTCTGTGCAACCAGCTCACCTTTCGGGAAGCAGGCTGATAGTTTTTCGGAACTTGAGAAAATGACTTAATTTAATGTAATGAAAGCTAGTATACACCATAACTGAAAGGGTCTTGTCTGCGCTGCATTTCTAGTTTTCTTCTCCTAGTACTTTCTGCTGGGAATTTGCTTTTAAGTCGGTGGGATAAGCAGAAACCACTATCATCTGCCACAGTAAGAATAGCAGACTGTACCGGATTGGCACCTCTTGCTCTCTGAAGCCAAATGCTTCAGTGTCACTCAGGTTCAGCAGTCTGTTATGCGAAGACATAACCTTTGCTGTAACTTAGCAAAATGATCTTCTTGGCATGTTTCATCATAGCAATTAGCATCCTCCCTATAAGGAAGTAAAGCCATCGATTCCCCACTGTGGAAGTGGCAGAGGCAGTATAGGGATGGAAAACAGACTTGCTATCCCGTCTAAACTCAAGTTTGTGAAAATTCAAGTATGATTTCATATAAAATTTACCAGTTGTACAATTGATGAAGTTCTGTGACTGTGATCCAGTTGTAAAACATTTCATCACTCCAGAAGTTCGCTCATGCTCATTGGCATTCAGTGCCTGCTCCCAGCTCCAAGTGATCCCCGATCTGCTTTCTGTCTCTATAGTGTTGCCTTTCTTGGGAATTTCATATAATTGGTGTCATGCAATATGAATGTTTGGTGTTTTGTTTTGGTGTTTTGCTTCCATGTTGTTTCAAATGGCAGAATTTCCTTCTCATGGCTGAAATAATATTCCATTGTCCATATGTACCACATCTTCTTTATCCATTAATCCATTGATGGGCATTTAGTTTATTTCCATTTTGGATATTGTGAATACTGCAGTAAACATGGGTGTGCACCTATCTTTTTGATATCCCGTTTTCATTTCCTTGGATATATGTCTAGAAGTGGGATTGTAGAATTATATGATAGCTCTGTTTTTAATTTTTCAAGGAATCTCTATACTGTTTTCCATTTGGCTACCCTGATTTACATTCCCACCAATGACTAAGGTTCTCTTTTCATCCACCATGATGTTTATGACTTTCCTGTTGTAATAAGTATTGGTAGTTTATTCTTTTTTAAAAAAATTGACATATAATTGACATATCTTATTATGTGGGACATATAATTGACATTTTGTGATTTAAAAACTAATTTGATATACATGTATAGATAACACAGTATGGTTATTGTCATAATGTTAACATTTCTATCATCTAACATCTCTATCACATCACATAGTTACTATTTCTTTTTTGTGGTGAGAATAATTATAATCTAGTCTCTCAGCAACTTCGAAGTCTATAACACAGTATCATTGTGTGTAATCATTCTGCTGTGCATTCCACCACAGGACTTACTTATCTGTTGCAACTTTGTATCCTTTAATAGCACCTCTTTGGGGCTTCTGGGTGGCGCAGTGAGTTAAGCCTTGCTAATGATCTTGGGGTCCTGGGATTGAGCCCTGCATTGGGCTCTCTAATTGGCAGGAAGCAGGCTTCCCCTTTTCTCTCTGCCTGCCTCTCTGCCTACCTCTTCAATTTCCCCGTTGTCCAGTCCCTGGTAACCACCATACTACTCTCTTTTCTCCCCCGAATCTGGCTTTTTTAGATTCCACATATTGGTTATACCATGCAGTATTTTTCTTCCTGTCTGACTCATCTCATTTAGCATAAAGCCTTCCATGTTGTTTCAAATGGCAGAATTTCCTTCTCATGGCTGAAATAATATTCCATTGTCCATATGTACCACATCTTCTTTATCCATTAATCCATTGATGGGCATTTAGTTTATTTCCATTTTGGATATTGTGAATACTGCAGTAAACATGGGTGTGCACCTATCTTTTTGATATCCCGTTTTCATTTCCTTGGATATATGTCTAGAAGTGGGATTGTAGAATTATATGATAGCTCTGTTTTTAATTTTTCAAGGAATCTCTATACTGTTTTCCATTTGGCTACCCTGATTTACATTCCCACCAATGACTAAGGTTTTCTTTTCTCCACAGCCTTGCCAACACTTGTTATGTCTTACCATTTTT